>NC_031787.1:2776159-2818979 GCF_001522545.3 Parus major | reverse complement strand
AAAAAAAAAAAAAAGAGAAGAAGCTTTTTTCGGTCGTGTGTGGTGTTCAGCCAGAAGCGCATCTGAGGTGCCGGCTTTTGGGTGAAAACACGGAGCTTCTTGCTAATCACAGAATCAGTTCAGTTGGGAAAGAGCTCTGAGATCGTCGAGTCCAGCCTGTGACAGAACAGAACACAGAGAGCCGTCTCCAGGGAAAATGACTCCTCCATATCCCTGGGCAACTCGTTCCAATGCCTAATCACCATTTCCGTGAAGAAATTCTGCCTACTTACTCCCTAATAGATATGATCAGGGAAGGTGGCACTGACACGGTGGGAGTGGGGGGCCCGCCGACCCCAGCTGAGGGACACAGCCTCAGGATCCCGGCACACGGGTGTCCCCTCAGCCAGGCTCTGTCTCTAGAGTAGTAACACCCAACCCTGACCATAAACACTTCTCCAAGTCATGCAGCAATGAGGAGAAATGTACACCAACTAATCCCACTGCTGTTCTTCAAGGAACTCCTACAAGCAGATGCTCTCTTTGGTTTGACTCATATTTTGGCTTTAGTTTTTCCCTCACACTCTTTTTTTACCTTCTTGGCTCCTAGTGGACCGTACCCCTGGGTCGAGGGGTTCCACTGCACCCAGCAGTGGAATGCTTGCAGTGGGATTTGTGAAGATGTCGATTTTGTGACGAGTGACTCATGGCAGGACTCAGTGGTCTCTGCTGCGGCTCCACTCACAGTCAGGGTCCCCACCAGGAATCTTGGATTTAGCCAGAGAGCTAAATGGATTAAATCCACATCCTGACTCAACCCACTGCAGACTGCTGCTCTTTCCTGCTGTGACAACAAGCAGATAGAAATGCCTGAGCCTGCTTCCAGTGAGTCTCAAATAATCCTTTGCTTTGGAAACAAATTAATTCCTTACCATGGGTTTTATAACTCAAAATAACATATTAATAATGCATCTTGTGGTTTACTACCAACTTTTTAATCTCAAAAAAGCTTCCCCTCTTGTCACTGTGTTGAGAGAAATATCAAAAGTTAATTAAGAGGCACTATTCATTAAAACAGCAAAGTCATCTTGTAAGCCTAGCAAAGAGCATGATTTTTTTTCATTTACTCATTCTGTGGGGTATGTTTATTATAGTCAGCCATAGCCTTATGCTATTTGCTATGTGCATCCAAGTCTTACTTTTCCTGCAGAAATGTGCTTTGTCACCCTGGCTGGTCACAGGCAGCTGAGCAACTCTCTACAGATGAACAGGTTTATTCAGTGCTAATCCCCTTTCACTTCCACCTAAAATATTTGTGCATTCTCTTTGCCAATTTTCAGTCAAAACCACTCGGAATTGAAATGTTCTGTGGTTCAAATCTTGACTACTAAAGAGCTGATGCATTCAGTGAAACGACCGCTGAACAGCAGTGTGATAACCAGAGAGAGGATGGCAGAGCTTGCTGCATTTTAGGATAACCAAAGACATGTAGATGTGGCACTTAGGGACATGGTTTAGTGACAGTGTTAGGTTTGTGGTTGGACTTGATGATCTCAGAGGTCTTTTCCAACCAAAATGATTCTACAACTGTAACACCACAGCAGAGAGCCTCATCTCCTTGAATGTGTGCTTCCAAAGCTGCTGTTGTTTTCCAGCAGCTCTGGATATTAGCTAAGGACACTGATTAGACATCATCTCAAGGCAGTCTGAGCTCCTGGGCTGTGCATTTGCCTTGGTGGACTCTCAGGAAAAGTGAGACAAGCCCACAAGCAAAAGCAAAACCTCCTCCCAGGCCTGAGTAAAAGCCCCAACCTCCTTCTAATGCCTGGGAGTATGTGCCCACGACCCAGGAATGTGCCTGTGCCTGTGGAGGGACTGTGCTCCTGTGGCTCCAGGGCATGAGAGATGCTCTGAAAGACCGTAACATGTAAGCCAAAACACTGACCTGTTTCACAGAGGCTTTCAATTCAATCAAGCAGGGCCTTGCCAATGTAGGCCCAACTCAGCTTCTTCTGAGCAATGAGTGAACCTTTCAGCCTCCTGCTCCTCTTGCTTTAAATACTGCTGAGGAGGTTTTGCAAGGGTTTCAGAAGTCATTTGGACCAACTCATTTGGCTTTGAGATGTTTACAAGATGCTGGCTGTTTGGAAAGTGCTGATATTTGTTCCCTAAAGATCTGCCTCCTTTAGCACCAGGCAGTTTAAATCACCAGTGATGGCTGAAACATAGTTTAGCACCAGTATCAAGGCCTGAAATTATCAACTCTGGCAAAGACTATGAGCACTTGGCTTAATGAAATAACCTGATTAGCTCAGCTCAGTCAGGACGTGCTATTTCTTCCAGAAAAAAAAACCCCAAAACAAATAATGTGCTTCAGCTTCCCTTTTCATCATACACAAGTGATTACACTGCAGAGCAGTTGTGGCCAGTGGAAAGAGAGTCACAGACAATGTCTCTCTGATGCTTAGACCACAATGGCTATAAAAATGTTAAATATTAAATGTTAAATGTTAACAATGTTAAAGTAAGTCTTTGATGTTTCTGTTAAATAATGATTGAGTGTGGTTTGTTGGTAACGGATCTTGCACATTTTTTGGGTGCAAGAACTGGGAATGTGTTTATTTGACCTGTCCTTGTCATGAGGGGAGAGCTTGCATTTCCCCAGGCATATCAATGGTATGTTTAGATAAAAAAAGATTTAAAGCCATCATTTTTTAGGAAATCTTTTAGTGGTGCCATAAAGCTGAGCAGGATCTGTGCTTGGTACTGGCAGGCAGAGCCCTGTTAACTGGAGCAATCCTGATTCACCCCTGCTGAAGAGCCCATCAGGTGACCAGGCTGTTGCTATATTCAGAACTCATTTGGACACTTTTGAATTTTACGCTTTCAAAAATAAGACTATAAAGCAATTAGAAACAAATAACAGAAGGAGAGAGCACTTCACCAAAGACAGCCAAAGATTATAGCAGGGCATAATTAATACAGGGCTGGCAGCAGTGAAAATGGGCTGTAACAACTGCGCTGTCCCCAGGAGAATGGCTGCTGGCTGAGCTGCAGATGTCAAGCACTCAAATGGCCAGAAGCTCCTTTTGCCACCCAGCACAGTCTGGCCTGAGAATGCCCAGCTGTGGGACAGAAGGAAATAAAAGCATCCTTCAGAGCTGGGAGGATATGCATGTTCCTGCCAGTCCTTCACTGTGTGTCAGCCAGAGGATTTATCCAACTGAAAACATGCTCCCACAACAAAAGAGAAAGGGAAATAGTGTAACCAGAAAGGCAGGTGCTTTTTTAGGGAAAAATCCAAGAATGTCCTAAGAAGAGGACTGGGTTAAAAATAACAGGGAGTCTGCTGTGCCAGAGAAAGAATGAGTGGGCTTAAAGATAGGAGAGGTTGCACAGGAAAGGAATTATCTACTTCTTGAGTGTTACTCATTTTAATTTGCCTTGTTACAGTGTCTGGAAGCACCAGGTGGAAATCAGGGCCTCATTGTGCTGGGAATTGAGCACAAACATAATGATTAAATGTTGCCAGTTCTGCAGAGATTGAAATATAATTCCTCATCTCTGCAGAATCACTAACTAGCATAATTATTGCCAAACAAGTTTTTTGTAATTGCTCTTCTGGAATATCTGTGCTACTTGAATTTTTTCAAAATAACCCTGCCTGAGGGAGTGAAAAGATATATCTGAACAAGATCCAACCTAGCAACCTTTACAGGTAACAAAAGCTGGTCAGAAGCAGAAAATTCTCACTACATTTAAATCCATGTTCAAAAATTATTTGCTTGAATCTTGGTTTCTGTTTCTGTAAAATGGGAATATTCACACTGCACTCATTGTTTGCTTTTGTCATCTAACACCCATGATCAAGGCAAGAGTCCTCTGTTAGACATTTGGAGTACTGACACCATCATACACAAGGGCTTGTTACTGCTAATTGTAAAGATTAGAGATTAGCTGGATAACATACATTCTTTCTTGTGTGTTTTCTGGGATAGTGTTTAAATTGCTGAAAGTTAATCTTCTATTAGTATTTTTCTATTAGTTAATAACTGTGTAAAAACCAAAATGCAATCAAACAAGGAGTTAAAAAAAAATCCACAAACAACCCAACCCTCAAGCATGAATGGGAAGCAACACAGCACACTGTCATTGAAGGGGTCTTGACACAAGGACCAAATCCCTTGGGATTCTTTAACACTTCATCTTGCTCATCAGAGGTCAGAGAGCAGCAGGACACACTGGCTACATCATAACTGCTTGAAATGCAGTTGTTTTCTGGCCACAACAGAAAGAAAATATTCTAAGAACAGTAAATTCTCCCCTGCTCCTCAGAGCAAGATCAGATCAAACCAAGAGGACAGGAAAATGATCCTGCTGGTCACCCCCACTTCCCCAATGGGACTTGCAACACCAGGTGTCTTAACCTGTCAACATTTCTATTTGTGAGGCTCTAGCTTTTAACTGTTGTGTCCTATCCTGCATTCAGTCACTCTGTGTGGGTTTTGACAAGCTGGAAGGCACTGGGAGAGGGCTGGGAGCTGCTGCAATGCTGAAGCAGAGCGTCTGTGCCAAGGAAGGCTCCTTATGGGGCTGAACAGAGCAGCCCTTCCTCCTTGGTCTCCAATCCCTGAGCTCCAGCTCCAGCCTCTTTGCCAAAAGAAGGCCTGAAACAAGTGCCATGGGCTTTCCCTGCCTTTTCATACAGCACAGGGGACCAATGTATGTTAAAATCCAGCACTTGCCCAGTTTTGTCCAGCCAGCCATCGCTCTGTTTGCCACCCACCTGGGAGCCACAGAGCCTGGGGCCCCTGGCTTTGAGAAGGAGCTTGTTTAGGGGAAGAAATTAAAATTGAAATATCTCATTCTGCTGGTTTCAGAAATGATGAATGAAAAGAAAAAAAAAAACAACAAACCCCTAAAGATTGTGCATTTAAAGAAAACAAGTTAAAGAGATGAAAATAAAACCTTGCATGATTTTTAAGGCAGCCTCATGACTTTTAGGGATCCCAGCTCAGAAGTTTAGAACAGCAACTAGAAGGGATAATTTACAAGTTGCATTTTTCCTGATTTCATATTCTGCCTTTTAATTCTTCCTACGAAAGAAAAGGGACTTTGCATTACAAGCAGCTTGAAAGTTTAGATTAGATTGAAAGCAAGCAGAAACATCCCACAGCTCTACCTGCAGCCTTGCGTTTGTTATTTATATTTAAGTTTTGAGCACAGATTAACCCGGTGTGAAAGGTCTCCTGAACACTCTCGCTTCACTGTCTCTGGAACTGGATTTTCCCCAGCCTCTGTGAAATGGTCTCGCAGTCCCCTCTGCTGGTGGCAGCTTGCTGGGGAGCTGCACCCTGGCACCACATGGGACCTGCTTGGGTCTCCATGGATGCTGCAGGAGAACCCCCCGGGGAATGGGGATTCCCCAGTCCCCACTGAACAGGCACTGAGTCCTGCAGAGACCAGGAAGCTTTCCCTTACCTTCTCTATCTCCTTGGTACAAGCACCTGGCACCTCTGACACAGGAAAGGGTGAAAAAGTTAATCATGGATAACCTTTCAAAAACCCACCCTGCCTGTGAAAGCTGAGGCATCCTGCTGAGAGCAAATGATCTCCCCATGGGGAACGTATGGCTTGAAGGTGTGGCTTGAAATGTTTGTTGAGTTTATGACCAGACATCACCTGCATCTGCTTATGGTACACATTCTTGTGTCCCTGAGAGTCCGGAGCAGTGCTCCTGCAGCCTCTGGCAGCATTACAGCCCTATAGCTTCTCCACCGACTTTTCCATGGCCATTGGAATCCACTTTCAAAGCAACCGAAGTGCAATTTTCCCCAGGGAGGTAAAAAAGACATTCAGAGAGGGACTATGCAGAAAGTCAGTGTTGATGTATCCTGGAGAATGGACCAGGGCCAGCAGCACAGGGCAGGGTCTGCTCACGGGGGTGTGGGACTTGAGCACAGTCCGTGATGTGCAGCTGCACGTGATGAGTAGTGCAAATCTTCTAGCACAGAGGAGAACTTTAGTTCCTGGGTGCAAAGAGCTGGTTTGTGAGGCTGCTGCTGAGAAAGTCTCTCTGAGCAGCCATCACTGACTGGCGTGGGTAGTGGAGGCAGAGCTGGCACAGGACAGTGGATTGCCATGGCCGGCAGTGCGCCAGTGCTCCCTGCCAGCCAGCCTGCCTGAGGAGGAAACCCAAGTGACAACTCCGATAACAGCCCCTGCTTGTGGCTGGAGGCCCAGGGGCCCTGCATGGGAGGGCAGTTTCTGAAGGAATCATCACTGATGGGATTACTCTATATGCATAAAACCTTCAGAAACCACTGCAAACACCATGCCCTGGGGCAATCATAGATACCACAAAGGGGTGTAGTAGAAAAACTAAAGGTTTATATTTTATTAATAAAATACATCCTTACAAAATAACCATTTTTCTCCCAGGCAGAGGGGCTGGGCATGGCTTCTGCCAGGTCTCCTTCCCTCCCCTTCTGAATTTGGAAAAGTCCAATGGTGCTTCTGGGGCAGAAGAGGCAGCTGTGCTCTCCCCAGGGTCTTCAGGCACAAGTGACTTGGTATGGCCGTGGCACACAAGGCAGGGAGCAGTGCCAGCCCATCTGAAGAGCCTGCAAAGGCAGCAGAACCTGTGCCCTGCAGCAGCGCTGGCAGAGGGCCCCGAGATCCTTTAGTCTGACCCATCCACAGCATTGTGGCATGTCCCACTAGAGCCCCTGCCCTGGCTGCAGGCCACTGCCTTCCCAGAGCTGGTGCTGGATGCTGCTTCTGCTGGTCTTGGGGCTGGCCCAGGGAGGTGGTGGGATGGCAACCAAGTTTTAAGAGACGAGGAGGAGGAGGAAGAAGGCTGTAGGTTTGTCAGTCAGTGTGGATTCTGCTGAGAGAGAGGTGCACAGTGATTTCTGGTGTCTTGAAGAAGTGCCCTTCTTCAAGAGATGCTGCCGTCGAAGATGCGATGTCAGTCCCACATCCCACATCTGCTGCTGCCCCATACAATTGCTTATGCTGGGAAGTGCCGACCCCACATTAGGCACTGCAGCCTAATGACATCTCAGATCTCCTCCAAGCCTCCCTGGAGCCCTGGTGCCTTCCCTGAAACCTTCCTGCCTGCCCACAGGCCTTGGGATAACCTCAAGACCTATAGCCCCTGTAGCTCTCATCCCTGCCAGATGTATGCTAGCAGGGCTAGGGAAACACCACTCACCTCTCACTGTGTGTTGTCTGGCTCCTTTGCCTTCTTATGCGACTTCGACTGGGGGTTAATGAGAGAAAACAAGGATTCTTTTACAGACCTGCTCCTTTCTAATGCTAATGCTAGGGAAAGTGTGATTGGGCAACAACCCCTAACCCCCAGTGTATATTTTCAGATGAGTTTGAGGAGAACTGTTTTTGTGTCCTTTTAAAGGCCATGAAACATTCCATGGTCATGGAGATGTTCTCAAAGAGCAGAAAAAAAGGCATTTTCTAGTTTGCTAAAGTACAGATCTGCCCCTGCTTTGCTTAAAGCAATGGAAGTGTTACCAGATATTGGAATATCTGGGGTTAAAGGGAGAGAATAAAGTTATTAACAGTGAGTCACACACAACATCTCAGTAACTTTGGAGAGAAGATTCATGGATCCCAGTCTCCAACAGTCCCAAGGGCTCAGGAAGGCGCCTGGTTGCCCTTGAGCGTGGATGTTTGTGTTACAGCATCATTACTCATGCACACATCCACACACACCCCCGCAAGAGCCTCTGCAGGGCACTCGCTGTTACTTACAGGCTCCTGTTCTGCATATTTGAATTTCTTCTGCTTGTAATAGTCTCGTCCATGGAGAAAATGCAGCAGGAGCAGGTCACAGAGGACAGAGGCCTTAAATCAAAGTGCAGTTAGGTTTGGAGTTACCCTCCAAGCTCACCTGGACCACAACATGGCAGTTGCTGAAATCTCCAAACATTTGCATAGAAGTTTAGGATTTAACTTCTTTTAGTTAAATCATTTAGGATAGAAGTGAAGTGTGCTGTGTTCAATAGTGGGTGATTTAAATCAACACAAATGAAGGGTTTCCACTTTAGGTAAGTGGAGAGCACAACACCCTTTGAGCTGTGCCCAAGTCTGTAATGACCATAACCAAATCAAATGCTGGGTTTCTGTCCTGCATGAAATACTGCCAGTCACATGCAGACCCTCCCTTAGTGCCAGCTCTAACTTGAAACTACCAAGACTTTCCACGAGACCCAGCCTTCACTTCATCAGCAGGGCAGAATTCACATCAGCCAGGGACCAGCAGGAATCTATTTCCCTGACCTAAAGAGGCAAGAGAGCATCTCCTTTCCCCCTTCTGCCCATCCTCTAATTCCCTGAGCAGCAACCAGTATTTCACTGCAGCTCAAGGACACTTCCCACGGATGTCACAGGCAAGAAGAATAATTTGAGAGTCCCCATATAGAGACTGGAAATATCTGAACTTACCACTCCAAAAATACCAATTCCAGAGCCAATTGTGGTCATGGTCGGGATGATGTCAAATTTGCCTGCCTGGATAAAGTCAGAGAAAATAGGTGATAAGTTACAGTCAGCCCAGGGGAAAAAAATAGGGTGCTCTAGCTGTAGGTGGGGCTCGGCAAAAATGCCTTGCAGCAACTCAAACCACAACCACAGCACACAGAGAAACAGGAGCTGGGAAAGAGCTGGTCAAACAGAAAAATACTGTAGGTTGGTTTTAGGCTGAAATAAATTGAACTTATTTTCTTCCTGTATTTTTAATATAAAAAACACAACCAAAACCAAGCAACCAAACAAAAGTATACACTTGGAATATTCTCAGTGGGAACAAAATAGAAAAATAGAAAAATGCAAATGTTCAGCTTTTGAAAATATCAGTAAAAGGTCTTGAGTTTCCATAGATCCCCCCACTCCCATCATGAAGTTTTTTAGACAAAACCACTGATCCAGCTGCAGCTAAAAGGTGTGACATATAAAACATGTTTTCCTCCACTCTTCCCTTGCCCAGTATTTCCCAAGGGTTCCTGTGAGTGGGCCAGCACCCAAGGGAAGCATTCACACTGGTTTTCCTGATCCCACAGGACCCTGGTGCTGTGTTACAGAGCTGCTGCCTTTCCAAGGATACAGCACTGCTGTCCCAGAGATCCAGAGGATGCACCCTTACCTTGCCATTCACCAAAATGTCGAGCCGGATCCCAAACACCTTGTAGAGTGTCCTCTTTTCCATCCCATCTTCTTTGTAGTATTTGGCATATCTGTGCAATTGGATGGCGAGTGTTAATGGTCTGCCAGGTGTCTAACAGCCCCTGCAACCCTACAGCATCAGGATCTTGGACAAAGATCTGGGAATGTGCTATCATAGACCTGCTCCTGACCTTCTCCTTAAACCCCCTGAAGGAGCTGGCACGTCTCCTCTCTGAGCCTCAGTTTTCCTGCCTGCAGGCTGGAGTTCCAGCTCCTGCTCATGCTGTTTGATCTGATGTCCCCAAGCTCTGCGTGCAGCAGATCTTGGTGAAGCTCTAGTGACAGTGTCACACAGAGCAGAGGATAGAAATTATGTGAACACATGAGATGATCCTATACCATCTCCAGGCTTTCAAGGGGCTTCCCAAAAGCTCAACCAAGCAGGAGAGTCTGCAAGGGAGAGGAGATGGAAAGGAAATGGGGAAGTTTTGAAGCTAAGGGTATATTATCACTTTTCTCATGCCATTTAAAAGAGCACTGGTACTGCTGTCTAGCATGCAAAGGTAGTGACTATTTTGAAGGACAGTATCTGGCATTCTACCATCCCTTGAGTGGGAACCTGATAGCTGTCACCTCTGAATTATGCTCGGAGAATTAACAGGTATTTCCTTACCTGAAGTTGAACCCTGGTGAAACATTACTGTCATCATTGTAAAGGCCGTGGAACTGGTAAATGGGTTTGCAGTACCGCAGGGGCCAGTCGAGGTCACAGTTCCAGTCTATGGTGATGCCCACCACTCCACCCTGCAGCCAAGAGGGGAGTCACGAGGTTGCCCCTCCTTGGACCTCTCCCACACAGAGAAATGCATTCCCTCCTCATCCATGTCCTGTCTTGATGCCATGAGGTGTCCTGGCTCTCCAGATTCATGGACCCTACTGCTGCCTCAGCCTTCCTGGGCAGCCTTGGCTTTGTGGTCTGTACATAAACCCTTGCAGAGGCTCTTGTTTCTGCCCTGAGTGCTGGATTCACAAATAAATTCATGCCTTCTTGTTCCTGATCAGAACCCTGTGCCCAAGGCATGGTCCTGAGAAACAGTGCTCACCACAGATCCCTTCTGGGTCTCATGGGACAGCCTTCCCTTGCCTGATTATGCCCAAGAGATCACTCAGGAAATGCAGAAGTCCCTCCTTCCTTCTGAGCTCACTCCAGGTGGTAAATAGCTGTGCCCCAGAGGCTTGTATTTCTGCACCTTTAATATATAGAATCTTAAAACGGTTTGGGTTGGAAGGGACCATAAAGACCATCTTGTTTGAACCCTGCCACTGGCATGGATACCTTTCACTAGACCAGTTTTCTCCAGGTTCTGTCCAACCTGGCCAGGAATGAGGCAGCCATTCTCTAGGCCATCTGATCCAATCCATGCAATATACGTTCATATATACAAGTCTCTGATTTTATTCAACATCTGGCAAAATTATCACAATGTTTTGCAGTGCAGAGATAGCAGGTACACCCACAAAACAGCCTGAAGAGTGTTTGGCAAAGCTGCATTTTAGAGCCTGGGGAAAGGCTGCAGTTAGCACTGTGCAATGACCAATATTTGACCATCCAGCTGGGATTTCCAAGCTCAGTCAGATGGGATTTGGCCACACAGATCCAGTTATTCACTGCTCAGATTAAAACCCTCTGAACCCTGGGATTTACTGCCAGTGGGTCAAATCTTCTCAAGAGTCTCCAAGAAAAACGTAAATATTAGGCCATGTCCAAGGAGATTCATAATCTTTATGAGATAATTCTGACACTTTTGTTTTCTCAAAAATTCTTGAGAAAGCAGAAAATCCTCACAGCAGCTGGGGATGATTGCACTGCCAGTGTCCCTTTCCCATGAACAGCAAGGAACATAATTTGAAACTGGAGTACCTTAACAGCCAGGAAGGTAAAATTCTGACCCGATTCCTTCACTATGTATCCCAGTTCAAACACAGGACATAAGGAATCAGTGCCTTTGTGATAGGTGCATTTCTTCAGGTACTGCTTGGTAACACTCTCAACCAAGTTGCGCCTGTGAATGAGAAGAGAGAAAGATTCTCAGTAACACAATAATAATTTGAGTGGGAAACAACCTCTGTAAGTCCCTTGCCCAGTCCATGCTGCTCTCCCATTCACATGCTAGCTTGTCCATCCAAGCACCAACAATTCTTATCTGGGACACCTCATGGATAGTGAGTGTATCCCACACCTTTTACATTTAGCTGCAGTTTGCTATTTCCTACAGTAAGGGTTAAAAAGAAAGGGCAACTTCTTGCCTTCCATCCCACTCTGCTCTTTTGCCTAAAAACATTATGTCTGTGAAGCCTTTGCCTTGCTCAACCTGATCCTGTCGCTGATGTTTAGCTGTTAATTGTCAGCAGTGACCAAAGGCAGGAAGTTTCCCCACAGCCCAGCTGGGTTTGGCACAGCCCTTACCACAGCAGCCAGCTCAGCCACCCTCACCACCAGGAACTGAAGTCTCTCTGTGTCCTCTTCGGCCTGGCCTCGCTCAGGGCACCTCCCCTTGCAGCTGGGGGGATCCCCTCTCCCAGCCACCTCTTGGGGTACAGTGTGAGGTCAGCCCAGGACTTTGCCAAGCATGCTGGCTGCCAGGACATTTAACCTTGGCTGCAGCATGGGGACAAATCAGCTTAGAGAGAAGAATCTGCTGTCTTCAGCACAAATAGCTTCTGTTAGTTTGTTCCAAATCAGATAAATGTTTAGTGCCATCACAAATCCTCTTACGAGCATGCCTTCAGCCAGCAGCATTTCCCCCAGTGCTGCCAGGAGGGAGCCAACCCCACCCTTTGCTGAAACAGTGGGATCTGTGATGTTAATGGGGACTCTGGGGCACCAAGCTTATCCTGACCCTGTGGTATTTTAATTTTGTCTTCAGAGAAGAAAAATGAAGAATCAGAGAAACTATATTTTCATGTACAGCTTGTAAGGGTAACTCAGGAGAGGTTAATTCCAAAAATCTTTCCAGTAACTACAGCTACCAGCTGAGCTGGGACAGATCTGGGAGGGAAATGTTTCAGTTCCTATGAGCTAATATACTATACTATATTACTATATTAATATAATATACAGTGCAGCAGTTAGAGTAGTCCTGGGATCACTGATGAGGTATGGAATCCTCTATACCAAGCATCCAGTTACACCCATCCAGCTAAACCCATGGTTTCCTCTGAGGGACACAGCTGGAAGAACTGACCAGGAGCCATCCCCAAAACCTCTCCTTACCTAGACACCTTGAACTTGGGGAAGGTGATACTGTTCTTGATGAACAAGGTGAACTTCTCTGCTTCTGACAGCAGGGCAGGGCTGAAAAACACAATTGTACACGAATGTGTCCATCACTTGGCTCTTCAGGCTCTAGAGATAGCCCCATTTGGTGGAAATTCACCCAAACAAGCAGACCCAGAAAACTGGTGGTCTCATCCCTTCCCTTTCTGGTCTTTCACAATGCAGGCTGTCCTGGCCACATCCCATGGAGCCCCAACTTGGTCTGCCCCACACCAAGTGCAGGTGGGGCAGGAGAGAGGGCAAATCATCATTCCTTACCTGGGAACATGGTAATCAACTTCAACAGGGCACCAGCCAAAGATCTCGCAGGTCTTCACAGTGCTGTTGAAGTGTACACACTTGCCAGTCATGAGCCCTGTGGGAGAGACAGCTGCTCACACCCCTGGATCCTGTGAAATCTCAGCCTCATGCTGGGATGGATGGGACCTGGTTGGGGCTTCAGCTCTGCCAGGGGCATTCAAGACACAAAATGCTCAGGGCTCTGGCACCTTTCTAAAACAGGAAATTAATTGTGGCCTCTCAGCTCAGGGCAGTGGTTTCTCTTACAGAGCTGTACAGGGGAGCAGATAGGGATTTTTCTTGTTAAAACATATCTAAGAAAATGCTGAGCTGATAAGAGGACAACAGTTAGGGGGAAATGGCTTAGTCTGGATTAACTTTTTGTTGGCTGAATTGTTTGCAGCTCAGGTATCTTTTGAAACAGCAGAGCTGGACCAGCCCAGGTGGGAACTTCAACCAGCATGTTAGAGGCTTTTTCTAAACCCTGTCCAAAGCAGGTCCCCCAGCCAGGTGACACCCCAGCCAGGCAGCTTTTCCCAGCGTGGTCTCACCAGAAACACCAGGGCAAACACCCTGGGGCTGTGTGCCATACCTTGTCCCTGCCGGCTGTATTTCCCTTTGCTGCAGTCACTGTCCCGTGTGCACAGCCCAGCATCTGGCAGCTGTTTGGAGAAAGCAGCCACCTCTTAGCATCCCACCCTGCAGCTTCAATCCCTCTGTCCCTCCTGCCTCACCACACTGCATTTTTATTGAGGGATACACTGCTCAACTGCAGCCAGAGCCTTGTCCATACACTGCTTCCCAATCAAGGCTGTCCAGATAAAGCAGGAAAAAAAGGGGAGATTTATTCACTCCAGCAAATGCTTTCATTTAAGCCTCAAGTCTGCTCTGCTTGATCATCTCAAAGGGAAGAAAACTTAAATAGATGCCGTCTGGTTTTCAGAAGAATTAAAGTCTTCACACAGCACACAGAAGTCAGGAACAATAATATGGGGCCAGGCTCTGCCTTTTACTAAACCTCCCAATGTCAGAAAAAGTCTTTCCCCAATGACACCACCACAATCCCCCTAAACTACAGAAGCTGAGCCCACTGAAGGAAGCTGGTGCGTTTACCTCTGGGCAGGTTCCTTGTTTCTGTCCAGGAGTGACAATGAAGTTGGTCATCACCACAAACGAGTTGTCCCCCTGTGGACACACAGCCAACAAGCTCACAGCCAGCACAGGGTCTCATCTGTGAGGAGCCTCTCCCTGAATGGGGACCTGCAGCACCACCAGCCCCAGGGACAGTGGAGGACCTCGCTTGCTGCCTGAGATACTGCTCCAGAGGCACTGGAGGAACCTTGATCCTTCTGGAAACAGCCTCAAATGTGCCTCCTCAGCCATAGCGGGTCCCAAGTAACAAATGCTTCCCCAGGGAGAACCTGGACAGAGTTTTGTGACAGAAGCAATCTCCTTTCCACCGCAGGTCCACCCTGTCATGGTCAGCCCCATGGAAAGCCTCTGCTGAGGAGCCATCTGCACCCCAGCACATGCAGAAAAGCAGCCACTGGGACAAAAGCAAATCCCTAACCCACCCACCCTGACTCCTTACCTGGGGTGGGAAAACATAGTCCACCACATCCCAGATGTGAGGACCCAGGACACTCTCGTTGGTCAGTGTCAGCCCTTTCAACTTCACTGAGACCGAGCTGACGATGCTGTCCTGAGACTGGTAGCCCTTCTCGTAGAGGAACACCCACCTGGACAGGGAGAGGTGGCAGGGTGAGCATGGCACTCCTCCATTGGGGCCCAATTCTCTGCACAGACCTCTGGACTGCGGCTTTTTCTACCAACTCTTACTTGGGGAGTCATTTGCCAAGTTTCTTCCCACTGTACAAGGGACATGCTGCTCAACTTTCCTACCCTTTGTCTGAGGCGTGTGGTAGCTGCAGGACCTGGCTTTCATGCCAGAATGGTGTGTTTTGGGGACTGGGACACATTTTGTGGCTGAGGATGTGTGAAAGCAGGCAGAGCACAGTAGCCATCGTTCATTTGGGGTTAAAGCCTACGGCAGGTTTGCAGCTTGCTGGTCTTAATGACCTGCCTGGACACTCCTGATCTCCTGATCCATTGCAGAAGAGCTCTCCAAAACTCAATTCCTCCAAGAGAAACACAGAGCTGAGTCTGGATATGGCTCCAGAGCCACTGTTCCCCATCCAGCAAAGGGAATGTGAAGCCATGGTCCTGTGTGCAAGAGGGCTGCAGGAACAGGGTTAGGGACACTGCTGTGGCCAGAACAGGGCTCTGCCTCCTTTCCCAGCCCATCAAACAGTCATTAGGGCAGGCTCCTGACACTATTTAACCTACAGCATAAACAAGCTGCCGCTGGATTAACTCAGACTCAGGGAGACTATAAACATGGGCAAGCAACCATTTCGGGTAGTGCTCCCGGCGGCGCGGAGCATTCTCGGCACTAAAAAAGGAGTGATCTGGATTTTGTCCCCACTGCCACAGGCATTGGTCCCGCTGGCTGTGGCAGAGGCAGCAGGCTACACATGGGACAGCCCATGACACCAGCCTGCTGTGTCAGCCTCGCCTCTGACACCTGGCTGATGTACAGAGGGGAAAATGGGGAACCCCAGGTGTTGTCTGGAGGTTTCATGTTTGGTGCTGGACCTTGTGGGGACTTCTCAAAGAGGAAGCTTTTTAGCTTGCAGCCACATCAGCATCCCTGACTGAGGGCAAGAGGAGCTCAGGGATGGCATCTGCTCCAGTGCCTGGAGATAGGAGGAGAAATTCAGCACTGCTGCCACCCCAGCTGGGACACACAGCGCCAACATCCTCCTCCAAGGCAGAAGACCATACTGGGTTACACTGGTTACAGTGGGTATCTTCTCCAGTGCCCTTGGGGCTGCAAGATGTTGTGAACTGGGCAGCACCAGGCTGTTTTAACACAGAACGTTTCCCTAGATCAGCCTCCAGCACAGACTCTGCTGCTGACCTTATCCCCCTCTGGCAGAGCTGACTATGGACACACAGGGCTGGGCAACCCCACCTCCCCTGTCGCAAAGCCAAGATCATGACAATCAAAACCATATCCCATGAGGCTGTAAATGCTGCAGCAAGTCCTGCCCAGGTTGTAAAAGTCCCCTGGTGTGGCAGAGGCACCAAGCCCTCTTACCTTGCTTGCCTCATCCTGTGGCTCAGCCCACAACTCCTTGCATGCAAGATTTCAGGAAGCGAAACCCAGAAAGCAAATGGCATTGCCTGGCCAGCAGTGATAACCACCTTATCACAGTAATCACAGGAAAAAACTGCTCCCCAGGGGTGACACGGGATCTCATACAGGGTGGCTGGCCCCACTTGTGAGCACTGATGGCACTACCCATGTCCTTCTAGCAGAGTCATGCATTGGCACACATTTCCATGAGCATCCCCTGCCTGCTGTGAAGGGGGAACAAAAGCTGGGAGAATGGTAAATAAATACAAATTTGGCTGCCAGATTTGCTTTCAAAGGACAGAGAATCTCAGGCATTGTGGCTTGGTGAGGGCAGCAAACTGGGGGCATTGTTGTGGGCAGGGAAATGGGAGTAGTGCTGTGGGAAGGGAACAGGGGACAGGGTTGTCAGCATCAAGGGGATGCCAGGGGCTGGTGGGGCTGTGGCAGCTGCAGTCACAGGCAGCCCCTTGCTAGAGGAGCCTGATCCAAACAAACCACGAAAAACTCAGGAATTACAGAAACTTCATGCCAGATTCCTCCCCTCTGTCTGTCACCCCCTGGCTGTCACCCCCTGGCTGGTTCTCTTCCTGCTCCCTCCTGGTTGCCTGTCTCAGTTTAGCCAAGTTGCTTTAGCCACATTTCCTTAGCTGCTCTGCACAACCATCTGTGCCAGTTCCCGATCCACAGGAACAGCTGCCCCCAGCCACGTTTGAGACTGGAGCCCTGGGACTTCACAGGCTCAGTCCATAGGAAAAACAAAGCTGCTCCCATTAACACCAGTGCAAAACTCTTTGCCAACAGAGCGTCCTTGAGACCTCAGTTGTAGTTTTGCATGAGGATTATCCTTGGGAGCCAAAGTGCCGATGAAGGGAGTCTGTATTAAAAGGAGGGATGGGTACTTCTGCTCCCCACAGCAACCTTGCTTGCACTGAGGCCTGGGAGTCACTGCCTTTTCTTTGCAGGAGACACTCTGCACCCCAGAAATTCACAGGTTTTCCAATTCATGGCCAGATACCCCCTTTCCTTTCAAACATCCTGCCCTGGGGCCCTTCCCCATGAAAGGATGCTGGTGTCCCTCTAGGGCTGAGCCCACAGCAGCCATGGGGCCACAGCAAAGGCTCACCAACCTCACATCCCATAGCATCATCCCACACTGAGAGCACAGGGACCAAGAAACTGTAGCAGGAGCAGCAGCCCCGGGGCACCTGAGGACACACATCCTCACCCGGTTCTGATCCCGCCTGCTCCACTCGCTGCCTTTTTTAAGCAGTTGCCCTTGCACCGCGTTGGCTTTTGGAGCTGCCTCCCAGAAGCAAATAAGACCAGGAATTTTGGAGCCAAGCTGCGTCTCGGCCGCAGCATCAGAGCGGTGAACAGGGAGATTTATGGCCCTGTCTTCGGCCGCTTGGGTCTCACAAATCATTGCACTGGCCCCAGATGCCTCTTATTTAATATAAATGAAAATAAAAATAACAACAGATTCTCAGGCCACCGTCCAGCAGCTGGAGCAGGATTTGGATTCTCTTCAGTGAGAAGACGGGGCCCCGGTGTGCGAAGCAGGGCTGGGCAGGGATGAGCCTCCAGCCTGCATTTACAGTAGCTTCTGGGGAGGATATGGGGACTAAATAACCATCTAAAAGAGCCACGGTGGGACACTGGGCTGCACGGGAGCAGCTCCAACCAGAGGGATGTGAAGCCATTAACAATAACCCCCCCGCACTGGGATACAGGGGATACAGAAGCCTCTCTCTCTCTCCATTGCTTTTTAACCCAGCGGCAAAGCATTAATTTTAGGGAAGGCAGGTGCTGGGGAGCCTTACCCGATGATGTACGCCAGGACGATGAGCTGGATCAGCCGGAAGGTCAGTCCCACCTTCTTGTTCCTCACCAGCACCATCCGAGGGGTGTCATACTCAAAGAGGAAGGAGGACACACTGTCCATGCACTTCTGTCCCATGGCTGCGCCAGGGCTGTGCCGCAGCCTCCCAGCTCTTCACTGCGCCGTGGGCTGGGCCGTGCCCGCCGCTGCTCCGGCAGCTGCTCTGTTTGCAGAGGAAAAAAAAGAATATAAGAATGCTATCGGCGTGGCTCTGTGCACATCTGGGCTGTCGGGTTTCCTCCTCTGCGCAGGGATGAGGCTTCCTCTTCCTATAAGCTCTGGGCTGGGAACAGCGGGTGCCCTACATGGTCTGGGGGTGGGACAGGGTGTGGGAGGGTGCAGGGCCACCCCGCTGCCAAGCCCACATGCCACCAGGACGAAGCCATCTGCCCGTGAGCGACGCTCCCTGGCCCGGCAGGGACCTTCCCTGGGGACAGAGAGGCTGCAGCAGGGCTTGGGATGAGCAGAGACCACCTGGGGGAAACAGTGGGATGGAAGAGATTGTGGGGGTCCCGGGAAGGATTTTAGGAGTTAGGACTGGGTATCATCTTTCCTGCCAGAGCAGCCACCTCAGGCTGTGTGTCCTGAGCCCATGTCTACTCTGTCTCCCAAAACTGCCGCAGAAAAAGGGTCGGGAAAGAGAAGGGGGAGCACCAGAAAGCGCAGCTCAGTGATTCGGAGCTGACCCACGGAGCAGAAGGGCACCCAGCTTGGCCTCCTCCCGTGGTAAGGCCAGACAGCTGGGGCTTGGCTCCTTCCCAGCACTTGCACTGGGCTGGGTTGGGTGCATTTGGAAGCATTTCCAGCATTTCCTGAATGGCCCAGCCATGAGCAGGGCCAGGCGAGCCGGGGTCACAGGGAGCGATGCTCAGCAGGCTGATGCAGACACTATTTAAACAAATCTCACTGAGAAAGGGACAGGATTTGAAAGCGCCAGACTGAAATTTGGGGGCCAACAGCCGCAATGGGGAGCTTTGAAGGGGTTGGCTCATTGCTGGGAAAAGCACAGAGGCTGTGGATGGGGGGCCCTGTGCCCTCAGTGCATCCCCAGCTCCAGGGCAGCTCCAGGGCACAGCCCTACAGGGGTGAGCTTTGTGCTGGGGAGCTCTGAGGCTCAGGAGGAAGCACTGGGGCTGTGTTTCTGGGGGAAAGAGAGGATGTTTTCCTCAGAAATCCCAGCACCCAGCTGCTTCAGCACTCCAGGCAGGGACAGGCTCCATGAACTCCAGTTCATCTGCTGCCTCCCTTGGCCTCAAAGGAGACACTGGCTCTCTGCAGCCACCGCGCCTGGGTTAAAGGCCCTCTTTGCAGGAGGAAATAGTTTTGGAAGCATGGAAAATCTTAACCTGCTGGGATAAATTTTTCCTTTCAGGAATATTCCTTTTAGCATCAACACCTCTCAAGTTCACTTGCTGAATGCTCACTGTCATATTAACCTTCTGACTCCATATATTACAGACCTGACAACTGTGAAGTACGTGGAACAAATCAATTATCTTTGCTAGCCAATAAGGAAAAATTAGGGGGAAAAGCAATGGAATAATTTATCTGAATCTTTTGGGCATACCATGAAGCCTGGGAATCAAAATCAGATGATCCCACGTTGCAAGTGACGTGATGCGATCCCAATGCCCCAGTCCTCAGCAACATGGAAAGCTGTCAGACAAGGAGCCAAAAGCAAATACAAAATGCTGATGTTAATCATACAGACTGAAGGCTGATACTGCTATTGAGTGGAGCAGACAAACCTTATAAGCTTAGATATCTGTCAGGAGAGAAGCAAATAACTTACTGTATGAAACGAGGCCTTTTAGGGAAGGCTGCTCACCCTTGCCAAGGCCATGGGGATAATGAAAATAGGACAGCTAAATTTAACAGCAAAATGACTTGTAAAAGAGTCACTTCTAACCTCCTCTCTGGTACTTGGAGTCAATAAAATGGTTATAGCATGGGTTTAGCTAAAATACTTTCCATTGGGAGATAATATGCATCTGCCATTTTATAATCTCTTGGAGCCATGTTGCAGCTGGTGAGTGGAGCTGGAGCTGTCTGGAGTCATGTGGAGAGCACACTCCAGCCTAGAGCACCAACAGAGCCCAGATCTTTTCCTGGGTTGATACCAGCACCCAGCATGGGCACCCACTTGGCCACAGCATCCAAATGTTTGAAAAAACACAGGCTAAACACTTGTGGGCTCACACCTCTCCCACACCCACACCATCCCTGGGATTGCCACTCCTTAAATTACTTTATCACAGGGAATTTAGTAAGTTTGCACAGGCATTGCTCACCTCTGTGGCCCTGCAGTGGTGCCAGGTGGCTGCCAACACACCTCCCTGCCTCTGCCAGGTGGTTATCGAGGGACAGTGCCCTGCTTGGGCTGTTCAGTTGTTGGTTGTCCTGCCCACACAGGGCAGTCACTGGCCAGAGCTGCTGAGCTCATGGGGCTGTGATCTTCTAGCTGTGGTGCAGACACTGGGCTGTCCTGGGGGAGGCTGGGATGTCTGTTTGCTGTGATAATAAATGCATTACTGTAACACCCAAATGAAAAGTGAAAATAGAATTAAGAGGAAGAGGTTTTTACCAGCCTGCTGTGTAAGGTGCAGCCTGTGGGGTGTCCCATGACCCTGTGCACTGATACCCACACATAGCTGGGACATTGGGGATGGTTTTATCTCAGGTTCCCACAGACACCAACTGGTACAGTGCTGTCAATACACTCACAGCCATCTCCTCTGAAAAACTTTTGTATCTCTTGGCTGCTTCCAAGCAGAGCCAGCAGGAGGTGCTGGGGGTGCTCTGCCTGGAGTGATGAGGTGTAGGAGCAGTGGCAGCTTGAGTTCATCTGCAGCAGGTCCTGGGCACTGAGGATGGGTTTGCCCAGGGCACAGAAAGCGCTGAACTAGACCTGACCTGAGCATCATGGAAACAAAAGACCAAGTGGGGACAACACAGGGACACAGAGAGTAGAGCTGGAAGTGTTCAAGGCCAGGTTGGATGAGACCTTGAGCAACCTGGTGTAGTGGAAAGTGTCCCTGACCATGGGAGGGGGTTTGAATGAGATGATCCTTAAGGCCCCTTCCAACCCAAACCATTCTGTGATTCTATGACTCTAAAACCAGATAGAGATAAGGAAAATGAGCCCATCTATCTCCACTATCCACAGGAGGGGAAAACGGAAGCAAAAACAGCAAATGAGGCTCTAAAGCCCTCATTTGTGTCATGTTTGTGTCTGAGATTGCAAATACCTAGGGTCAGATTTCCCACTCTCCTGGGTCAGCTGGCATTGACTGGTCCCCAGTGCCAGCCTTTGGCCTCATCCAACATCTCCAGCTCCAGCTGGGCCAGATGCCAAGGGCACTGAGGGCTGGTGACCCTCCAGGGGAATCCCTGGCAGTGTTGTGCAGGGTTAGCACAGGAGTCCATCCATGGCTGTGAAAGGAACTTGTTCCCCCTGCCCATTAAACACATTCAGCCTGTGCTTGGAGCTGAGAGAAAAATGAAAAATCTGGTATTTTTAAGGGAGACACTTGGAAATGCAAGTGCATCCTTGCTCTGATCTGGGACAGGAAATGCTGGAGAGAGGCTTCTGAAAACCTCTGCATGGGGCTCCAGCCCACCCACACCCAGGGAAGCACTGCTGTGGAAGGCATAAAAGCTACCAGGTATTTCCAGGCTCTCAGACATTGATGGAGGAAAAGAAAATATAAAAATAATAGATGAAGCTCATTACACAACTCAGACTCATGCTTGGCAGCATCTAGCACAGAGCTCTGAATTTCAGCACAAAAATGTGTGGCACGCTGCAGATCCGTGGATGGGGAGGAGTAGCATGGAGGCAAGATTTAAAATATGATGATGGGTGCAGAGGGGACCTGCTGTGGTCAAAGTTGCCAAGAAGAGTCCCTGAGAACCGGTGGCTTTTTCCAGTAATTTTGGCTGCCACGGCCCCCTTGCCCTCACCAGTTGCTGAAGATGCTTCCACTGCACCACTGGCAATGGGGAGAGTGGAAAAAAAATTGGCAGATGAGAGCAAGCAAGGTCCTACAAAACAGCATGTTCAGTTTTCTTTCCAATTTTAACTTGTCCTTGACCTCTCTTCACTCCTTCCCAGCAAGGCTGGCTCGGTTCTCTACTTGTCCCGTGCTGCAACGCCCCAGCACAAGATGTTTTTGGTGGTACTCACCCCTCAGAAGTGGCATTTCCATCCCCAGTTGCTGTGACAACACATCTCCCTGGAAATACTTCAGCAGTATTTTTTGCTGATGCCAAAGCAAATATGAACCTGAGATGCTGGGGGTGCCAAAGGGTGTCAGTGGCCCTGTGGCCATTGTGGGCTCCAGAAATGTGGATGCACATCCAACGTGGGGGCTGAACCTGTGCCATGGGATACAGGGATCCTTGGGATTTTTTTGGTAGGGGAAGGCATCATTCAGAAAACACCTGTTTTCTGAATGATGCCTTCAAAGGACAAGCACAGCCCCAGGGGTCCAGGGGCTGACACAACATCAGGTGGGGAATTTGGGGTGTTCTTCACCGCCGTGTCTTGAGACAGCATTTCTGGTATGGGGGACTGGCTTGAGGGTCACCTCCAGCCATGGCAGTAGTGCTCCTCTTGCTCTCAGACATTAGTCTGCACTGGCAAAAAGGAGACCAAACAATAGTCCTTTCCCAAAACCAGCATGTGCCAGGGTATCCCATGTCCCTCTTGGTAACCCCCCCAGGGGTCACAAAGCTTTTGGCTTACCTTGCACACCACCTTTGTCCTGCTCACAACACTGGGAAGGAATATATGTGGCCACATCCCAGCAAAAAAGCACCAAGGGTAGATGTTGCCATGAACACAGATTTGCTCCAAAACAGGATCTGCAGCTGGATCAGGATTTTATGCTTCAAACATTACCATGGGCAGAGCTCTGGGTGATGCAGAGATGGAAACGCATGGCCCCAAGCCCTATCCCATCCCCCCAGAGGAGGCCAAGCTATTTAATTATTATTTATTTCACAATTATTTATTGTGGAGGTTAATGCAGGGCTTATTTAAACCGTCCCTCCCAGCTGGGGAAGATAAGGTGATGACTATTCTGGACACAGTCAAAATTAGCACTGTTATTTGTATTCTTGTGCCCCAAGAGTGAATTTAAAAATTCCCAACAGTCGTATTATGCCACTGTGCTCATTTTGCCTTTGTCATCCCATGCCAGGCACAAGCTCAGCTCCATTTCTAGTTTGGCTCCTCTGAAAACCCACAAGAAATCCTGATCTGGTGAGCACGATTCCTTTTACGGCTGAAGAATGCCCTCAGGCACACCCATATGGCTCCATGGGCTCCCAAATGTCCCCCAAATCAGCCACAAATGGAACAAGAAAAGCAAAAAACAAAAAGGTAAAACAACAACAACAAAATAGACCAAAAAAAAAAAAACCAACCCAAACCCAGAGTAATCCAGTAAAATTGCTTTTATTTCTGTAATTTTCTAAGTATAAAACAAATCAGCCCGATATTGTGTGAACAGAGTGGATTGTATGGATGTGACCACAAGGAGCCTTCCCACGTCTTCCCAGCACACCTGGCTATTTACAGTCAGACAAAGGACACGGTTTAGGAAGCGGTAATTTAGTGGAAAAATATCTCTCATATAATAAAATAGGAAACCTCATTTCTTTCAGTTCTTCCCCTCAGATAACACCCTCCCACCCCCCAAGATATAACAATTTACCTTTTGCTATGAAGCACAATCTCAGAGATTTCTAAGTTTGGCTGTTCAGGCATCTCATATAAAAAAATCAGCATATTCCCAGACTGAAGCCACTGAGGGCACCCGCTGGCAGTTCAGTGGTCGCCCTCCTCTTGGTCCCAAGTGCCCAGCTCTCCAGGCACACACAGATTTTGGCTCATTTAATGCCCCACTCATACCAAAAGCAGAATGGCACCACAAGAACCAGTCCAGGGAGCACAATTTACCCTGTGTCTCCTTCTCATTGCAGCCCTGCAAATCCTAACCCCATCTGTGCCACACTAGATCTGCATGGGGTAAAGCCCTCTCGGGTGGTACCAAACACCTGAGTCCCAGGCTGTCTTCCCTGACAGAAAATGCCACTGCAGAAGTGGGAGGAAAAAGAGCCCAGATGGGGCTGAATCTCTGGCATCATTTACACAAAGTGATAGCCAGACCAGGTCCAAAAATCACAGTAAGTCTTAGGGGTTGGTAGAGTGGACTGGTGTGTTTGAGTTTCAGGAGTGATTTAATGCCAAGGTCACTGAACCTCATGAACATCTTCCACAGCCAGGGCCCCTGCATAGCTCAAATCATTATTTGATGAATTTTGGTGGAGCAGAACCCTGACTAGGAAGCAGTATTACCAACTTGATGTACAAAAGAAGGACCAAAAATTAATGCTGAGTTTTCCTATTGCTCTCCTTCTGCCATCCACACCGTGAGCAGAAACTCTGACTCAATCCCAGGTTTGATGCTCTTAAAGGAACAAAGTCCTCCACCCCCTCCATAGAACCTGTCCCTCCTACTGCCCTGTCCAGTGCCTGGTGGTGCCATCCAGCCTTGGCTGAGCAGAGCATCACCAGAAACACACACACACGGAATGTTCACAGTGCCAAAACCCCAAACACACAAGCACAAACCTCATCCAGACCTGGGCCACATGACACAAACGAAATGCAGCATGCAGCACTTGGCTCTTTGTCCTTTTCCAATGTGCCTCCCCATGGGATCACACACCACAGGGGGAAGAGCTCATCCAGCAACCGGTCACAATGACACAATATCCCAAAACAGTACAAAGGACTTTCCACAGCTGATCCCCCTGGTGCTTGCCCCAGGAACACAGGACCTTCCCCTCCCACCTTGGCTGTACCCCAGCACGGTGCTTGGACCCTGAGGAAGGAGTATAAAGTGCTCATGGATAATCCCATGCTGCCATCCAGCACATCCTATGCCCTGCATCTTGTGGAGGATCTGTCACAGCAGCCCACCAATGCTAAAGGTCTTGCTGGAAAGACCTGAGTTTTATTTATAGACTTAGAATATGCCAGGCAGCACCATCAAAATAAAACTAAAAAGGAAATAATTCCTAACCTCTGTTGCCAAGAAAAGCAATGATCCCAGAGGTTTGGCCCTAAGCTGCTTTTTAAAAAAAGCTTTAGGGCAAAACAGCCACCCAGTGTCCATCTCCCTTGTATTGCACTGTCAGATGCCTTGGTAAGACACAAGAGCCTATCCCAAAGTGATGGTCTTGGCTCTGGGATCTCCAAGTTTACATAAGAACATGTTCCAGCCTGTAAAAGCTCCCAGCACGCTGCTGCTGCTGGCACACATGCAATAAATAACTACTCTGTGATTTATCCTGACCTTTCACTGAAGAATAAAGGAAAAAAATACTTACATCTATGGATATTTTTCTACTGCATTAAGATGTTTGAAGTATAAGCCCCTGTAATCGAAAGTATGGAGTGAAACCTTTACTCCAAGTAATGAGAGGATGGGGGGAGAGACAAGAGACGTGGTCACCCATTCAGAAGGGGAAATGGGGACGTGTCAAAATGGTCCCTCCGAGCAAGGGGGCCACCTGCTCCAGGCAACTCTAGTGAAGATTACCTGGGCTATTTTCTAGGTAGATCTGAAGCCTCACAAAAGAAATAAAATGCAATTTGCTGCTGCTGGAAAGAAGAAGATGGGACACAGCTCTGGTTTCTTGCCCATGATGGCTCAGGGTTTGCTAACTCACAATTGTGACCCAATGCTTGAACAGACTGACACTGCCTGGGCTTTTACACAAGAAACTTCTCCACACCACACATATTTGGGTTAAATTAATAATCCTTCACCAGACATCAAGTCCAGGGAAAACAGTGTAACTCAGGTGGTGGATGGACCAAGCAGATTCCTGTAGGCACAAGGGAACAAGGCCACCACATCCCAGGGAGATGCCACTGGGTAGCTGAAAGCCCTGCTGGACCCTCCAAACAGGGCTGGGATGCTCTGAATCCAGTCTAGCCTCTGAATCCAGCCCAAATTCTCCCAAACTTGTTGTTAGCCTCAGAGAAACAGAAGCTGCTTCCTCTGATGACACTGAGCTGGAACTGGACTAAATTCCCACTGGTTGTTTTTCTGCACAGAGCGATGGAGATGGACTCAATCATCTCGGATGTCTTTCCCACTTTAAACAATTCTTTACTTCTGTGACCTGTACTAAAACAAGGTGAAATCCACCCTTCTGAGGAAGGGCAAATCACATGTCTACAGCATTAGTCTTACTGAAGCCTTATTTTGAAGGCTTATACAGTACCTGGGTCATGTTCTGGTCCTCTACACCAGGGTGGGTCTCATCCATGGTGAAAATCTTTGAAGAGGAATTGGTTATCCCATGGGATCAACTGATTAAATCATTTAGACAGAACACATTTGAAAAATAAAACTTCTTCAAGACAAAGTATAATAAGATTTTAAAAAATCAGCAACAATCTTCTAACCACAGAGTATCTATAAAGATCTTTTTTAAGAGCTCCATATTAAAATTCCTTGAATACATTATATATTAAATACAGTAACAACATTTCATGCAAGGTTTTCTGTACAATAAATCAGCTCAGTAGTATAACAATTCTGTACATTCCCATTGGTCTGGGGGCTCTGCTCATCTTCAATGCTGGTGATGGAGAAAAGAAAGGAGGGATGATATTTGGCACCTACTGTACGGAAGGAGAGATGCTCTTGCCCAGATGATACAGAAAAACACTGGAAGCTTCTAAGAGGCAAAAAGTAGAAGAGAAAACCCAACAGCAAAGGAGCAAATGCTATCCCAGACCCTGGCTCTAGTGCTGTTGCTGGAATGTAAGAGAAAGATACAGGCTCTGGCTAACTAAATATCATCAGGATGGATCCTAAGGACCGTGAGGAAAACAGGAGGGAGGATTTGGAGAGCTGGAGAAGAAACTGACCACTATCAGCTTCTCAGCTGATGCATCTCAATGGAGAAAGATAAATTTAATGGATCCCAAAATCCATTCCTGATCTACAAACCCTCACTGAAGCCTGTCTCACTCCTGCTGTGGAAAAATCCCCAGAGGGCAAGATAAAGTTGGTGCCTTACAAAAAGGGATGCCACAACAAACACCACTCACGGAGAAGGACCATGTTATGTACAAGGATACATTCATTCTCATCTTGATCCCTTGGCAAGGATGCCCTGTTCAAGTCAGTGATGTTCTCCAAAGCAGAGCGCATGAAGTCATGGATGTGCTCCTAAACACTTAGGCTCTACTCCTGCTAGGGAAATAGTTTAAAATTCACTGAGGAAAGAAAGAGTGACCAGGAAGGAGTGGAGGAATGCAAGGTGGGCATCCCCTTGCTTTTCTTTACATGGCTGCCCCTAGAAGGAGAAGAACTGCCTTATATAGTGCAGATGGGATCTAGCAAGATTCCAGATGGAGAACAGACAAGACTTCATCGTGCTCAGGCTGGATGAGCCTGAGAAGGTGCTGGGCTTTCCATAATGCAGGGATCAAACAGGACAGCGTGATAAATAGGGAGAACTTCATCTTCCACCATGTGCACCTGACCTCTACGTATAAACACACGTCCATGAGATTCACACCAGTGTTGGACACACTCTGAAGCTATGCCCAGCTGCTGCAGCCACTGGAGCAGAGCACAGCAGCAGCAGCAACACTGTGGTCATCATCAAGGCTCAACAATCCCAACACACAGCCCCCCTCTCCTCTCTCCCTGCCCTCACTCACTGCCAAGCCCTTCCCAGCCCCTGAAGCTGGCTTGTGCATCCCATCCCACTGAGGGATCTGGCCTCAAATCCCAGCTTCCTGCCTTAATCTCTCATGAAGGCCGCCTTGCCCGTGCTCACTCAGTCAGGGTGAAAATTGGAAAGAGGGTCTCAAATTTGGCAAGAACAAATCCCAAGGAACCACATTACAATGATTCAGATCCACACAGCTCCATCCCCAAACTCTACGCCAGCTGTCCAGTAATTGCACTCATATGTACAGGAAAAAGAAAGCTACAGAACAAAACAAAATCAGTATTTTTTTCTTTTCGACGATTCACCCGCATTTGTCTGATAGTCGGACACATGCATGTCCTGCTGGCTTTAGCGATGGTCATGCAAGACTTCAGTCCGAGTTACAAGTTAGGGATCCTCTGGTTTGGAGCGTTGCCCTCGTGTCATTCATTTCTTGTCCTCCTCTCCTGAAATAAAGGGCAAAAAAAAGGAGGAAAAGTATTGGTGAGGGTTCAAAAGCAAACCAGCTCCGTGTTCTTGTTACCAAGAGCGGTTGCTCCTGGGTTGATCCCAGAAGGAACCTGGGATCCTGACTGCAGCTGTGGCAGCTCAGGCTGTGTGAGGAGGAGGAGGATGCTGCTCCCTGGGCGAGGAAGGTCTCTGCAAGAGTTAGGAAAAGGGATGAGGTGGAGCCATGTGGGAAGGCAAGTAGGCAGGATCCCTCCTTACTGCTCCTGATGAGGCATTATGCAGGAAAAAGCAGTGGCTCAGAGAGAAGGAAGCTCACTGCATCCTCCCACCCACCCCAGAGCCTCAGCCCTGCTGCAGCCAGACACAGATACTGCTCCATGGGCTGACACCACTTACACACACCCATAAACACCTCCAAAACAATGAGCAAGGACCAACCTACTCATCACAGCCACTGTCCCAGGGCTGCCCTCCCACCTTCTCCCTCCCCCAGATGGATGAGGTTGGACATGGAAGGTAACAAGCAACACATGGCCTGTAGAAAAGTGATGGTATCCAGCTTGAACTCCATGTGAGCAGCCTCCAAATCCCTGCCAGAACTTGACTTACAGCAACTTGATCCCAGATTTTAAAGCAGTTGACAGGAGTGTCCCTGATCCCTGAGGCAGCAGCTGCCCTCCAGCCTCGTAGCTTGGCCTGCCCAGAACAGATTTTTTTCCTTGAAAAAACCCCACTCAGAAGCAGCACTTGCTAAGGAGAGTTAGAAAAATCCCTTATCGTGAATCTTTTGACTGTATTTCTCTATCTTTCATCACTGCACACATCACGAAATACATCTCACTGGGGACTGCTGTTCCTGTGCTCTTGATAAATACGGGTCCTGCCCGGGGTTACCCGCGAGGCTCCGCGCCTGCTGCCAGCCCTGGTGCCGACAAGCTTTCAGGGGAATTAATAAATAACAGAGAGAGGGAAAAGGCTTTTTTGCAACTTCTGCCAATTTTTTTTTCCAGTGCTGGCTGCAGAGCCCAGCCCTTGTGTCCTGGGATAAAATGGTTTGCTGTGATGGCAGCATCCCTCTGGATGACACTGTGGGCTTTGGTGTAAAGCAGGGATGCTGGCAACTGCACTTATTAAATATCATTGCAATAATCAAAATTCATCTCCTCCCCATTGCAGCAGCATCTTTTCCCTCTCCAGCAGCTCTACAGTCCCCACCTGGTGACACACCAGTGGTAATTTGCCAGCCATGGCACTTCCCCTAAACACATCCCCCGTGGTTGTGCAAACAGGGAGGAGGATGCCATGGCATGTGGCAGGCAGGGACAGGAAGGGGACATGGCTGCAGTGTTTAACCACAGTGGGTACCCTTTGAAAAGTTGCTCTCAGGTCTCTAAAGTAACACAATTCTGGCATGGAGCGAGTCAGGTGCCTCCATGAGCCCTGCAACCAGCCAAGGGTCCAGCTCCCACACATGCAGGTCCCTGAATGTCGGTGTCCGTCTGTCCTTCCCTCACACTGGTGACAGGAGCAGGGAGGATGCAGGATCTGTTTGCAGGGATGATGGGATGGTCATGGTTTCTCAGGATGCTGCTTCACACCAGGGGTGTCACAGTCCTTCAGCACTTACAAACCAGCAGCTGAACAATGTGAACTCAGCTTCTCCAAGGTCTGCTCCCCCCTGGACAGCTGAGGCTTTTGGGGAGGTTTTTCCTTACTGCTTTTGACTTTCCTCAACACGTTCCTGTAAAAGGTGCTGTTGGAGGGATGCAGGCTCCCTCTGCCAGCCCAGGTCACTTCCTTCACCAAGGGAAACACTGCAGCCCTTGTAGCTCTGAAAACTCCACATCTCCCCCTTCACAGCAGGGCACCCTGAGCTTCAGCCAAGACCCTGGACCCCAGGAGAAAACCAAAAGGGAAATTGTCCCCCCATCCCTTTGCAATATCAGGGCAGCAACACTGTCAGTTTCCCTCTGCTCTTCCATTTCTAAAGCACAGACACGTATGAGAAAACAGGAGAGGGGGGAAATAAAAACAAAAAGCAAGGTAGCAGAGCTGTAAAATCCTGTGTGGACATTCCAGCACTGGAAGGTGCAGCACCGCTCTCCTGCAGAGCATCCCACAGCTCAAGGGAATACTTGGCCCATGGGGACACATTCCTCTGCCAGCACCCAGCCAAGGTAGCTCCACGCACAGATTACCCTACAAGGGCAGGCCACGGCTGCAGGCACTTGCTCCCGGCTCTGCTGTGCCAGGGAGAAGGGATGCCTGCCTCCTCTGCAGGGAACACGGGCAGCTGCAGCAGCTCCTGTGCTCCTGGGGGAGTTTCAGGGGTTCCCTCATACCCAGGTGCAGGTGCATGGGGAAAAATGAGGGTGAACAGCTCCTTTTTGCTGTATGCTGGAGGGTTTTTTGTGATGGGACATGGTCCCTGCAAATTCTGGGCTGTCTCAGATGCAGAGTTCTGTCTGCCCCTGGCAGGGAGTGTGACACACTTGTCACTGCATTGCCACCTCTGCCAGCCAGGTAGAGGATGCTGAAGCCTAAAGCTGATGGCAGCTTTGCAGAGAAGTGGCCAAAACTCCCTCGGTGGTGATGTCCACCCAAAGGAGCAACCTCACCTGCACATCAGCTGCAGAGGCAGGAGACTGCAGGGCACTGTACTGGGGAGGGAACAGAGACCCAGTGGGGACAGGAACAGGATGGGGTGGCCACCATCTTCCACCTCCTGCAAAATGACCCCAGGGGTTGTGTCCTCACTGGGCACAAGGACAAACAGCTGCCTAAATGCTGATCTGCCACAAAAGACACCAAGTCAATTCCTGGGGTCATTATTACAGGGTGAAAGGAAAAAGAGGGGTTTGCTGTGACACAGGTTGCTTAAGGGGTGAAAATTTGGTTTGAGCAAGGTGATGGTGTAGAAGGACATCCAGTCCTCAGCCAGATTGTTCCTCTGCCCCCAGAGCTTTCCTGAGCAAGGACAGTGCCCTTCCTGCCCTTCTTCTCCCTGCTATCACTATCAGGACAAACTCACCCCAAGAAATAAAGAAAAATCCTGTTTTCTGGAGAGGGGCCACCCCTGTGGCAAGCACAGCATTGCTTAGCAGCCCTGGGAAAACCTGTGGGCTTAACTCAGTGCTGAGGTATCCCCCAGAGCAACATCTTTTACAAGAAATGAAAGGAAAGATGATATCATCTCTTTGGAGGGCTGCCCAAAGACATGCTGTGATTTACAGCATGGAGCCCAGGAGCACACGGGAACCGCTGCTCCAGTGTCACAGGAGCTGCTTCTCCTCCTGTTGTGCCAAGGACTGCATCCTGAGAGGTGCTGGCCAAGGGCAACCCCATTAAAACCAGTTTATAAGGTGTTCAGCTCCCAACTGATCTTAGCTGATTTTGCTGCCAACGCAAAATAAGGATGGACAGAGAGGGATGGAAACCTGAGAGGAAAAAGAAAGTGTTCCTGTTACAAATCAGTGTTTGATTTGTTTTGCTTTATAAGCAAAGGGATCCAGTTCCTGGAGGTTTGAGAAGAGTTGAATTAACAACCTGTGGCAGATTTATCTAATACTCCAAAGGGAGAATTTCAGGCAGATGTAATTACCAACTGCTCTGCCAGGCGTGGCACCAGAAAGGAAGGGAGTAGGAGAAAAAGCCCCTTTGCACAGCAAAGGTGGGTGAACATGCAGGTGCAAACATCACACGAGCAGAGGAGGTGAGCCAGGGCTCTACAAAGCCACCAGGAACCCCAAGCAAAGTGCCATGGAGCCACCCTAACCCAGGGTGGTGCAGACCATGCTCACCATCCAGGTGGTTGCGGGAAAGGTACTTGAGTCCTTCGTCCAGCAGGATCACAGGCAGGGAGATCTTCATCACAACCACCCACTGTGGCCAGCTCAGGGGGGTCACCTGGAAGATGAGCTGTGGGGTGGAAAGGAACATGTCAACAGGGAAGCAGGTGGAATGTTTTGTTGTTTTAAGGACTGCACTGTTGTGTGGCAAAGGTTGAGAGAGGGTCATCCCAGGTATAAAGAGGGAGGATCCAGACAGCCCAAACTGCAGGATTTCAAGGTCTGTCATGATCCAAGGTGGCTCTTGGACAAGATGAGTAAAAATTCACCTCTCCTGCAAATGGGGAAAGTGAGGCACAAGGTAGGACTGGGTGTTTATGTACTCACAGGTGCTTAGCAGGTGACAAGGGACAATGCAACCACCTGGGTACAAAAATACACTTCATCTTAAGCACCTTTGGCATCCCCAACCCTGAACAGGAAGGAGACAACTCCTGAAGGGCTGAACCACCTTCTGGAGAGATCTAGAGCCTTTGCATTGTCCATAGGGAGAGCTTCTGACTCATTGCTCATGGGGCAGAATGACTCCTATTTTCTGTGCTGGGTTGATCCTGGGACCTGCTCTTGAGGGAACCTTCTGGGAACAACCATCCCAGAGGTTTCCAGACCCAAAGATTGTTCCAGGGATATCCTTGTCCACAGAAGGCACAGAGAGCTGACAGGGGGCACTCACAGGCATGGGCTTGACATAGAGGATGAGGAAGTGCAGAGCCATGGACATGATGATGGCCCCCAGCAGCCAGATGTTGAGCCACGGTGGCATCCGCAGCAGCGACTGGTTCTCAGAGACACTGTGAAAGAGAGGGGACAATGTTAGCCCCAGAAACCTCCTCATCTGCCCATGCTGGAAATTCCATTTCCCTCCAAATGTGCAAGGCCATATGCTATATCCCTGCTTTCCCAGGCTGTTCATCTTCAGGCCTTGCTGCAAACTGGATGTGGATGGCCAATACAACCAGCAATGCATGGATTAGGGCCGATCATTAATGACCAAATCACTAACGAATCCAGATCCAGTCCTTCCTTCACTGCTCTCAGTCACAGCACACTGCCTGGGAGGAGTTTATGGAAAACCCAGTGGTCCCCTGTGAGGATGCTCTGAAGAGCTCTGCTGAACCAAAGCAAAGCCCTCAGCCCACCCACAGATGCTCAAAGAGACCCTGCACAAAACCAGTCATGCACAGAGCAAAGAGAGCAGCCCTGTGGCCACCACACCTGTTCAGAGCATTGCACATTTCGATTGTCACCAGCACAGACAGAGCCATCGTCGTTGGGTATCGCGACTCGAAGATCTCACAGTCAATTCCTTCAAAGATGGGGTTGTCCTCAGTGCACCTCATGAAGTTCCTCTGTCAGCACAGGAAACTGCTGGTAAATACATGGCAGAGCAGCAGGAAAGGCAGGAGAGAGGAGGAAGAGCCGACTGGTTGGGGGGCATGTGATGAACTGGGCTGATGTTAAATATCTCACAGTTCAGAGCAACCAATAAACTAAACTGCCTCCATTGACCCAGCTTCTCCTGGGGCTGGGCTTTAGGGGTATGGTTGGACAGTGGCTTTGAGGCTCCCAGGTGCAGTTAGGAAGGAGTTTGAGCACACAAACTCTGTCTCCTTCAAAAATCCATCTTGCATTGCACATGCCATTGGGGTGTGACAGCACCTGCTTTCCCCCTGCCCTGCAGTTTTCACATCAGCTACAGTAATGTAATGTGAGAACAGATCCCTTCCAACATGGGATGAGGCACAGAAGCTACTTTCAGCTTTTCTGAATCTTTCTGAATCTGAAACTTTCACTACCATGCTGGTGGCTGGCAGAAGCAAGGCTGGAAACAGCCTGAGGGAGAGAATTTGCTTCTGTCTTGAATTACTGTCTTCTCCCCTAAGAATCTGGGAATGCTACAACCAAGGAAAGGTAGACAAAAGACCCCAACAGGTGAATGCACACCCTCACCCATCCACTCCAGCTGTCAGCCTGCTCCCCTCCTGACTCACCAGCTGATGGAAGGAGACCTGCGGTCCCTCGGCGTCGTACAGGAACCACCAGGTCGCTGCACCCACCGTGGCCAGCCCCACGTACACTGTGGCCAAGAGAGACACCCTTACCCCAGCACCCAGAGAGGGGTCCCTGGCCCAGGACACCCCAGGCACATCCTAACAGTGCCCACCCCACCGGGAGCACTCACCTCCAACAGCCAGGTAGCGGAAGAAGAGCCAGCCACTGATGAGGGGCTCCTTGGGGTTGCGGGGCTGCTTGTCCATGATGTCCAGGTCGGGGGGGTTGAAGCCCAGAGCGGTGGCCGGCAGCCCATCTGTCACCAGGTTCACCCACAGCAGCTGCACAGGGATGAGGGCCTCGGGCAGGCCCAGGATGGCTGTCAGGAAGATACTGCAGGGAAAAAACAGGAGATATAAAATTAGACAAGCTCTGGGAAGCCAAGGTTCTGTGTCATGCAAGGGGGAGAGAGCATCTGCATCCAAAGCCCCAGACTGAATATTCACCCAAAGTTCTGCAGATGAACCCACAGCCCCTGATAAGGAGCCTGAAGCCTAGAACTAAATTTTGCAGCTAAAGTTTGTTTCTATTGATATTAAAATTTGTTTTGCAATTGTAACCCAACTATTGACGTCCCCACGGCCACAAAGGTTCCCATTCCCAGCACAAACACTTATGCTGAAATGTAGAGGAAAAGGATGCCCAAGTGATCCCAAGGTTGTGCTGATGTTGCTGAGGTTTGGGAGGGATGGCAGTGACTGGGTGACAACAGCCTGTGCACAAATATCTGCACCCAGATCAGGCACTCGCATGGGCTTTTAAATAGGCAATACTTCAACACAACATGTCCTGCAGGGTGGCACCAAAAAAACCAATCTCTCTGCCCTTGGGGAATGAGGCACGGTGCCTGGGATTACCAGTTTGGGCACCACATGCTGCTGACTGCAGGTGACCTGTCCCAGGGGATGTGTGTCCCCACTGCTGCTCCCGCAGCACGGTACCCGCTGTGGGAGGCTCTCACCAAACGACCTCCCCGACGTTGGAGGAGATGAGATAGCGGATGAACTGCTTCATGTTGCTGTAGATGGCTCTGCCCTCCTCCACGGCCGACACGATGGTGGAGAAGTTGTCGTCAGAGAGCACCATCTCAGCGGCTGACTTGGCAACGGCCGTGCCCGACCCCATGGCGATGCCAATCTCTGCCTTCTTCAGGGCCGGAGCGTCATTGACGCCATCGCCTGTCTGCACCGAGCCGTGGTTAAGCGTGCAGGGGATTGAGCGAGGTGGGGAGGAGGGGACAGGGGGGTGGCAGGGTGTCCCCGAGGGCTCACCATGGCCGTGATCTCGTTGAAGGACTGGAGGTACTCGACGATGCGGGATTTGTGTGCCGGCTCCACGCGGGCGAAGCAGCGGGCCTCCCGGCACGCCTGGCGCTGCGCCTCAGGGGACAGCTCATCGAACTCCCGGCCTGTGTAGGCCTTGCCAGACACGTCCTCGGTCTCGGAGAAGATGCTGATCCGGCGGCAGATGGCCACTGCCGTCCCCTTGTTGTCACCAGTGATCATGATGACGCGGATGCCGGCCTTGCGGCACATCTCGATGGACGAGGTGACCTCTTTGCGGGGAGGGTCCAGCATCCCCACACAGCCCACAAAGGTCAGGTTGTTCTGGGTGGGAGGAACACACCCCAGCCCCACATTAACCCCTTGGGATGCATTCACTTCCTCCCCTGCTGTGAAACCATCCTGGGCTTCACTGGGATTTTCCCCAGGAAGAAACGTTCAGAGGTTTCCCATGGATGCACTCTACAGCCCCAATCCAACGGGATGCTCCCATTCCCTCTGCTCTCCCTCACACGTTTTCTCTTTGCTCCCCTCCTCCCCATGCCTCACAACGATCTCCAAGACCCTCTCAGCAGTCACTCCACAGGAAAATCTGCTCAGTGAGACGGGGCCTGTTATTCTTCAAATCAGCCCCCGAGGTTTGCAGAGGAGATGAGCCATTACACTGCCCACAGAGAAACCAGAGGGAAAATACTTCTGGGACAGCTGGGACTATATGGGGAAACTTTGGGGATAAGGAAGAAAGCTCCTGGCCAAAGCTCCGGTGCCGTACCTCGTAGTGGACGAAGGCAGCGGAGTCGTGCAGCTGCATGCTCTCCCTGCGGACAGGCGAGTCGTGGGTGGCCAGGGCCAGGCAGCGCAGGGTGTCAATGCCCATGCCCCAGTCCCGGATCCTGCCCAGGATCTTGTCCCTCACCGGGGCCGTCAGCGGGACCTTGGCAGTGCCCACGCGGACGTGGGTGCAGCGCTCGATGACGCTTTCGGGGGCACCCTGCGGAGGAACAGAGGGGCTCAGGGGCTGCAGTGAAGCTGGAGGACGGGCATCTCTTGCCAGCACCGCAGGAAGTGTCAGAGGGAGAGAAGCAGCCAAGTTTGGACAAAATCTCCCCAAAATTCCAGCAGGCATCCCAGCCCTGCGGCACTAGATGGCAGCCTCCGACCGAGCACACCGGGATCACACCCCGGAGCATGAACCCGCAGCAGGTCACCAAGAGCAGGACCTGCAGGAGAGCCTGACTCCTGCAAAACCTACACATCCAACTGAGATACTCCCACCCCAGAGATCCCTGCTCTGACCTGCAGGGCATGAGGGCTGTAAATCTGTGCAGAGAAAAACGTGGCATACTCTTTGTGATGCCTTTGCAGTTCAGGAAAACATGTCCTTTACTATCCCAGTATCTCACCCCAGCCCTTCTGACCTTACAAGGGACCATGACATTGCTCTTTAATATAAAACTTGCAATCCTTCTGTTGCACCTCTTAAAAAGCTCACCCAGGGCCACAGATCCAGAGGCTTCAGAGGGTCTGGAGGACAGAGTTCACCTACCCAGATCATTTCCCAATGGGAACAACAATATCCAAATCTTCTCAGAGTCAGCGGGGAGAAATTCCACCGCATCTCTTCTCTTGGGAAGAAAATGCCCTATGAAACACTGTTTTATTTCTGGTTACAGTGGAAAACTGGACATCATCCTTTGGGCATTACTGGCATCCGGAGGGTCCAAGCCTTTAATAAAGGCAAGTGCCCAAATTCTGCACGAGGGCAGCTCTCCCTTGCCCCAGCACCAGCACCACACTCAGCACCTTTTTGTCCCTCTAAATCATCTCTTTTTTCCTTGATCCATATGGCAAAGACTCACCTCCTCCCTGACCCCACCAGCCTACCTGCTGGAACCTGGATCCCCAGGCAGCCAGAGTGTGAGAGGAACTGCAGAGCATCATCACTGCCCTGTGCAGCAAGGGCCAGGTGCTGCTGGCTGTGCAGGGGGAGATGAACCCTGCAGGTGCTTTTCCCCTACCTTGACAAACATCTTGCTGCCCGTGGAGTTGCTGCCAGGCCCGGTGGGAGTGCAGTACACAGACATGGACTTGCGGTCCCGGGAGAACTCGAGGGTGCACTCCTTCCTCATCAGCTGCTTGATCACCTGCAGGAGGAGCACTGGGCTGAGCCAGGACATGCCAGGGATGCTGGTGCTCTCCACCTCGGCTGACAGCCCTGCTGAGCCCCCAGCATGGGAGGAGAAAGGCAGCCACAGGAGCCAGGAAGGATGGGACAGGGCTAAAAGTTTACAAGCTTTCTGTACCAGAAAGGAGTCAGGAGATTTATTACAACCTGCACAGACCTATCTGGGGAAAAAATGCTGGAACAGAGAGCCCTCTGAGCAAGTAGAGACACTGTGAGATCTAAAGTGGAGGAAATACACTCCCAAAATAAAGTGTATTTTCATCCAGGAGGACAGGGAGACACTGGAATAGGGAAATAGCCAGCACAAGATATTTTCATGTCAAAAATAGATGTTACCAAGGAGCAAGTGTCACTGGGGCAGGCAAGGCTCTGGGGAATAGGGTTTGGTTCATGCTGGAGGGCATGAGCGCTTAAAGATAACTCCAAACTTCCTCATCTGCAACCAGAGCTCCAGCTATCACTCAGAGGGTCTCTCCTGCCTGAGCAGGGACTGGACTGAGCTGGAGCCTCAGGAATCATCTGCTCCAAAGCTCCCTGTAGGTTCATCCTCAAGGCCCTGGCATCAGTCCCTCAGAGCCATTGTTCCAAAAACTGCTCACCATGAGAGCCTGGAAACCACATCCTTGTGCCAAATCAGTCCCTTAGATCATTGTAAGTGTTTATTGCCCAAAGATCAGACATCCTAAATCCCTCCTCTCCCTCCCATCCCCCAGTGCTGTAGCTCACAGGAGCTTCTCCCCACTCACTGAATTGCAGGCATTGGCTCTCTCCACCTTGGAGAGTTTGCTGAGGTCCGTGTTGAAGACGTTCATCTTCTCCACCAGGCACGTCAGAGCTGTTTCAGTGGCTTCCCCCACCTTCTCATAGACTTTTTTGGACTAGAGGGCAGAAAAAAAGAGCTTAAGCTTTAGAGCACATCCTCCACGTGCTGCTGCCCCCAAGGATGCTGTCACCCACCACAGCAGAGCATCCCCTTGGGATGAACTGAAGCCAGGGAAGGGGATCCCAAGGGACAAACTCTACTGGCTTTACCCTGAAGCACAGCAAGAGCATCCCCCCACCCAGCCCTGGCCCTGGTGCCCCCACACCTCATTGTAGTCCAGCGAGGAGTCATTGCAGAGGGCACAGATGGTGGCCAGCTCCACCAGCCCGTCGTACTGCCCACACTGCACCGGCTGCTCGTCCTTCAGGCTGCGGGCAGAAAACAACCCCAACAGCCTTACACCAGCTCACACCTCCAAATACAGTTTGCTCACCTGAAGATCCCTTCTAGAGGGGTACACAGCCTATATATCACTCTTGTAAAAGTGGAAGCAAGAGCCCAGTTAAAGCCCCAGGGCTGGCAATAAATCCTCAAGTTCAGATTTTGTACTTTATTAAATGGGGCAGGACTAAATTGCAAATAAAATATCACAGGAGGCAAATAAATTCTGGAAATGGCCCAGAATAAGAGGGGTTGCAGAGAAATTCAAAAGAGCAGGCAGGGATTGCTCACAAGCTGATGATGAAGGTGATGGACCAGAAAAGGGGCAAAGAAATTCACGTTAGCATCCACCCCCTCAGGGATTTCCATTTGCTTTTAATCCAGAGGAGCAGTGGAATCAGCAGCAAGTCCCTTCTCCTCCCTGTGATGCTCTTCACACTCCATAGGGAACCCAAGGGAGCATTTAGGAGCAGCAGAGAGCTTTAATAGCTGCACTGCTGTGACTGCTTCCAAGCATGTGGTGAACTGTGATCTTTGCTTCCTAAATAGCAGCTCTTTGCTACAGAAAGGAGCAGCCCTGAACACTCCAGGCAAGCCAGATGCTTCTCCTCGCCTGGTGGTAGGAATGGTAGCAGTGGTTTTGAGGGAAATAAAAAATGATCCTGGTTCCAGCAGAGGTAACTGCAGGTTAGAGCTGTATAAACTCAGCCGGTCATCTGCTGGCTGGAAAAATAATTTGTCAGGCATTTACTAGGATCAGCTTATTCCACTGCTGGTTCCCAATGGAAAGAACATTTTGGAGCCGTTGTTACAGCTCAGGAGCGGAAAACATGGAGCAGCCAAGAAAATCTGAAAAATCTGTTTGCTGAGGGAGATGAAGCTGCACTGGGCTGTGAGTGGGAAGGGAGATCCACTGCTCCTGCCCAGAGATGCTGCCTGGCCCTGGGCTCACAGGAAGGGACAGTGGGTGGAGGAAAAAGCTGTGGACACACCAGGCATGGCTTTTGCAGCATGTGATCCCTTGGATATTGCTGGGGAGGGATGGGAATTACAACCCCATCATCAGCAGTCCCTGCATGGAGCCAGGTGAGACCCATGTGCTGGGAAAGCCAAAGTGAAGGTGCTGTGTGAGCAAACCCAAGGTCCAGCATGAAATATCCCCCTGGCCAAGGCCAGGTTAAAGCAAACAAGCATTTCAGTCCCACCAGCCCTGGGGGAAGGGAGAGTTCTCTCTGTGACACCTCAGCAAGCCCACACACCCCTCTAGATGCACAATACAGGCACAGGGCTAAAGCAAAACTCAAGATCAATACAAATTGTTGCAGACCAACACAGTGGCCCTGAATGCAGTCCCCACAGGATAGGGGACACTGAGTTCCAGAGGTTGGCAGGCACAAGTTCAGCCCCCTGGTCCTCCTCAATTTTAATTGAAATACACTGATTGACACCAGCTTATGACTTGGCTCAGTTTTTAATGGAGATTCCTAGCCAAGGATCAAATTGGCTCTATAAATATTCATGAAATTAAGTCTGTGGCTGAGATGAGTTACAGCTGCTCCACGGATGAGCAGAAGGGACCATGGTGACAAATGTGTCTGGGATCACTGAGCAAAGCAAAGGGGAGCAGAGAGTGCTCCCACCACCAGCTGAGCTTCTCATCTGCCTTCTTCCCAGACTTTGCCACAATGGGGGCCACCACCTCCTCCCAAAGGAACAGGAATAAATAAATACAACAGCAGAAAACCCTGTGTGTGTGATAACACTTCAGGGAAAAAGCCCCCAGCTTCCACTCCCTGCCCTCGGCTGCAGCTCTGCAAAGCCCTGAGGCACACCCTGCCATCAGCAGGATCGTGCCCTGGGCACTCCAGCCACGGGAGCCATCCCTGCTGTGCACACTGGGCTCAGGGAGCACTTTCCTTGTGGGGTTCCAGCTCTTTGCAAGTCCCCTTGACCAGAGCTGCTGGCTCCTAGACAAGCTGCACTCTGCTCGGGGCAGGGGCAAGTCACTGGTCAGAACCCAAACTGTGCAGGCTCCAGAAATATGTAGAGTCACCACTTCCTGCAAAAAGCCTCCTGCATCACCATTCCTACATTTGTCAACTGCCCTGCTCCCCATGAAGAGCAGAGTACAGTCAATCACCCAACACTTCCAAGCCCAGCGTAGCCAAAAGACAGCGGGTATCCCCATGGGCAGGACTGCAAATCACCACGGAAAACCCTCCTTCCACCCCCAGCCATGGCCATGAACCCGACCCTCCTGTCTTCCCCCAGCTGAGCTGCCAGCCCAGGGCCACCCTGTGTCCCTGTGAAGGGGAGGGGACCCTCACTCACATCTGTCCCTCGGGGGCGTAGGTGGAGCCGGTGATGCTGAACTCGTGCAGGCTGCACTGGGTGCCCTCCACCTTCTCCATGATGAACATCTGCCAGGAGGAGAGGTGGAAACAGAGCATTAGGCAGCAAATTTTTGGTACAGCCCTCGTGCCCAGCCTGGAAACCCACCAGCTGGCTCAGGCCCATCCCTGCTCAGCCACTCCTGGCTGTCCCCAAATCCTTCCAGCTCTGCTCTGCCTTTTTCATGTTTGCCTCCTCCAGTTCTTTCTTTCCCTAGGAGAGGAGAGACACAGAGCTCCTAAGAAGGTGCCTGTGTTTTTCTTGGAGCAGAAGGGTCAAGGTTTCCACTCCTGCCCTGGGAATCCTCTGCAGGGCAGGATGTGAGCAGCTGCCCCTGCCACCCTTTCCCAGCCAGCTCTCAGCCACCAGCCTTGTGCCTTCCTGGGATCACAGCTCAGCTCAGCAGTAAAACCCCAGTGGGCCATAAAAGTCCCCCACACTCTATTTTTAGTGATTTTTGCCTTTCAAAATCCTTCGTTTCTCTTTTGCCGTTATCATGAGACAAATCCCTCAAACTCTAAAATAAAACTAAAATTCCTCTCTCCCCAAGCTCTCCTTGTCCCCATCCAGCACAGCCCACCTTTGAGGGCAGCATCCCCTGGGAACAAGAGCAGGGCCTGACCCAAGCCAAGGAGACAGTTCAGAGATGCTCATTTCTGCTTCTCATTATTTATGACCCACACTGAAGCCAAAAAGCAACACAATAAATAAGTAAATAAGTAAGTAAATAAATAAAACTGGTTTGGCAATGGCATTTCCCTGGCAGCAGGGAGAAGCCAGGATTTAGTTTGGCTGCAGGGAAGTGCTGCTCTCCTCAGCTCCATGAACTTGTTGAGTGCCTCCAGAAAGCAGGTGCAGGGAAAACTGTCCCACTCCAACCTGTCTCAAAAGAATTGTTTTTTCTCTATTTCTTTTCCTCTGGTTATTTGAGTTGCTCCCCAGGAGAGGGAAGCAACAGATGCTGGAGAAATCAGCAGGCATCACTTGGCTCCAGAGATGAAACAGCTCTGGTTACCACCCACTTCTCTGCCTTCCACGTTTCCTCTGACAACAATTCTCCCTATTTTACAGGTTTAGGCAAATCAAAGGAGCAGGTTCAAAGCACACATCTCCTGTGTGGGTAATTCTGAGCCCAAAACAACCTCGCTGTGGCTTCCCAGCTATTTGCAGGTATCCTGTTCATTGGGTTAATGCCCTCAGCTCCTTTCCCAAGGCCCATCATGAAGGCCCCTCAGCATCCCTGAAAGGTTTGGAAGGAAATAACGAGCCAAAGTGCTGCAGAGGGGGTGTCTCAGGTAGTCTGGAGGCACTGGGCTCCTCTGGCAGTGGGTGTAAACTCAATAAGAGCAAAACCACATCCTATTTCCTTTGGTAAAACGCCCCCAGAGATGACAGACCCAGAACCTGTGCTGAGGCACCCAGTCTGAGACAACAACAAAAGGAACCTTTGAGGGCTAAGCACCTGTCATCTTTTTTGAGACATCCAATGCTATCAGCCTTCCAGAGATCCAGAATCTCCTGGCCTCTTCAGAAAATGGACTCCTGGAACACCAACCAGACTAATTTAAAAAAGCTGAAAGCACCCACCCCAGCCACTGATGGGTTTGCCTGATATGGGCCTGTTTGTTTTCAAATGCTCATGGCTACAAAACAATTATTACTTTCACAATAGCGTCTTTCTTATTAAAAAAGGGAAAAGGGAAATAAAAAAAACCCACCCAAAACATTCCAAGCTCTTTATTTTTCCATCCCTTTAAAAAAAAAAAAAAAAAAAAAAAAA
>NC_031787.1:2672897-2775641 GCF_001522545.3 Parus major | reverse complement strand
CTTCTCCAGGCTGAGCAGCCCAGCTCTCAGCCTGTCGATGTTTTGGCAGATTTCCAAGCTGAGAAGTGGGCAGGTTTGTGGGCAGTGGAAAGAGTCCAGAGGAAATAGCAGCAGTGTCTTAAGCAGTTAAGAGCAGAACTGAAGTTTCCATCACAAAAAATAATAAAGAAAAAATCAGGAGCAATAGAAGGAGGTGGGAATGCTGCATGGGTGCAGCTCAGCTGTGGGGTCTAAGGGGGCTGCCTAAGAGTGCTGCTCTCTGGGTCCCCTCCAGCACCCTACTCCCAGCCCATATCTCTGCTTTGGGATTTGATTTTCAAATGCCACCTTCCTGTAAAATCAAGGTAGGGTGCTGCAAGTTTTAGGAGCGTGATTTAAATATGTGAGAGCAGAGAGGGATAAATATGTGAGATGCTTCCATGTCCCTTCTCCTCCAGCCAGGCTCCCACTGCTCCACGGTTATTTCATGGTTGGGAGGAGGCTGCTGCTGGTTCCTCCATGCCCTGGGCTGGGGGAGATGGTGATCCCAGAGACCCCCAGCAGTGACACAAACCACAGATTTACTCTGATTTACTAAGTGGGTTTGTGGCTTTCTTACCGTAACCTTGGGTGGACTTGAGGTCAGAACAAAAGTACCAAAATCTGAGCTATCCTGGGTGGACAAAGTCCTCAGCAGAAAGCACCTCATTTTGGGTGGCTTTGGGGGACACAGATTCACCCCTGCTGACCACCTGGGGCCCAGAGACACAGCACAGCTCTTGAATCCCAGCTGAGGGTTCCACACCAGACCTGAAACCCTTCAAGAGTCACTTCACAGCTCAGCAGACCTGATGCCAGCAGTGAGACAGTGAGCAGGTCCTGCTCAGCAGCAGGCCCTGCAGCCCAATTAATGGGCAAGTTAATGAAATCATACTCAATTAATATATTTTCCCAGGTTATTGATAGGGATTTCTGGCTCTTCACCCCCATGGCTGAGTGTTTGGCACAGGAGCGTGTCCCGGACACGCCAACAGCAGCCCAGCACAAATATTTACCCACTGCCACTCACAGGGCCCTGGCAGCCCCGTCCTGCCCACGTCAGCACGGGAATCCCTGTCCATTAAACATTAACAGCCCTGGCTGGACGCCCTGGGGCCAGCCCTTCTCCCAGTACTGTGCCCTGGGAGCCAGGATCCAGCCAAGTGAATAAACAGATACTGGAATGAGGCTATGGGGAGATGGGCTGGAGGATATTTTGACTTTTTAACTGAATTATTTTTTATTTTTTTTTGTGAAGTCACTGAGTTCATTCTGCAAACGACAACTGATACCAAAACCCTTGTATCCCATTGCCCCACTCTGTCCCACTCCCTGCCCCAGTATCACCATCCTGACTCCTCTGGCTGTGCCACACTGCAGGGGATGGTGGCACTTCTTTTCCAAGTTCAAAGAGCAGACCCTCTGCTAGGAAGTGGTTTGGGAAGGCATGGTCACTCCTCCTTTCTCCCCCTGCAATGGACAGAGCCCAGGACACCCCAAGCACACTGTCTCTGCTTTGCTGCATCACTGGCTCTGAAAATGGGGCTGGTGGGAACCTCCTCCTCATCCAGACATGGGCAGTTTGCTCCCTGCTTTGTTCCAGCCCTGTTCTGTATCATCCACAGGGCAGAAGTACCAGACATTTCCATTCATCTGCACTTTGTGCTGGGCTAAGCAGTGGCCAAAGCCTGTGGCCAGTCTGCAGCACTGTCACAGCTTCCCACCACACTATCTGCGTGTCAGAGAGGAGGGAGGCTGGCCAGGTCCCTTTTTTCCCACAGCAACACATTTTCCAAGGTTCTCCTATAAAAACAGCACGCCAAAGCCATGCAAAAAGCTTTCCTGACACTCATGGATTAACGGGAAAACTGAGAAGTGCTCAGATGGTCCAGGCTTTCTTTCCTAACAGGTTACCTCTCCACATGGCCAGTCATGTGGGAGCAAAACTCTCTGGTAGATGAGGAGCCTTCAAACTCTTCACCAAACCAACTCAGGGCTCCCTCCATCAGAAATGCTTTTCATGGGTCCAGGCTTTATAATTTTGCATGGTCCAGGATTTCTCACTGGTCAGGTTAAAAACAGGGGGAAAAGAGCAAGAGAGCAGAGGAGGCTGATTGCATTGGCATCTCCAGGAGCTCTCAGTGCCACATCCCAGCAGGAAGAAAATTTCCTGGAAAGAGACCCCTGAAAGGGACTGCAACACAGCACCTCCACAATGGTCTGCTGATAAAAGTGAGTTTTCTAATGACACCCAAGCCAAGAGAAGCCCTGATCCTTACTGGCTCTGTCTGGAGATCCTCAGGGCTTCCTCCTCCCTGCTCACCCCCACATTGCTAACAGGACACGACTGGTGAGGATACAGAGCCCACCACCACAGGATGGGATGCCCTTCAGCACCTCCCCTGCACCCCCAGACCCCGGGCTCTCACCCGGCACACAGACATCTGGTTGGTGGTGAGGGTGCCGGTCTTGTCGGAGCAGATGACGGAGGTGCAGCCCAGGGTTTCCACCGAGGGCAGGCTCCGGACGATGGCGTTTTTCTTGGCCATGCGGCGCGTGCCCAGCGCCAGGCAGGTGGTGATGACGGCCGGGAGGCCCTCGGGAATGGCGGCCACCGCCAGCGCCACCGAAATCTTGAAATAGTAAATGGCACCCCGGAACCAGGAGCCGCCGTGCACGGGGTCGCTGAAGTGGCTGATGTTGATGACCCAGACGGCGATGCACACCAGGAAGATCACTTTGGAGAGCTGCTGGCTGAACTCATCCAGCTTCTGCTGCAAGGGTGTCTTCTCAGGCTCGGTCTCCACCATCTGGTTTCGGATCTTCCCGATCTCAGTGTACACCCCTGTCGCAATAACGATCCCTACGGCCTTCCCAGCTGCAATGTTGGTGCCCTGCGAGGGGAGGAAAGGAGCAGAGTGGATATGTGGGCATGAAACCTCTTGGTTTGAGCGGGGAAATGGGTTGCTCTTTGTGAAAGGAGAACATGAGGTCTTGCTTAAAGGGAAAATGGGACATCTTGGGTTTTTATATAAACACACCCTAAGGAACAGGAGAGCCTTTCCTGAGAGTTGTAACCCCTCGAGGACTTGACTTCTGCCTGAGAAGAACATGAGAGAGGAGGAAACCCAAATTTGCAGTAGCTCCAGGCTCAACCACAAACCTCTCCCCCCATCCATAATGCATCCTACCTGATGGGAAAAAAAGTGCTCTGAGATTGCCCAAGGTATTTAAAGGCCCTATGTGCCACAGCCCAAATGAAATCCAAATGAAGCAGGTTCTTATTTTTATGGATTTGGGGCTCTTTTTATGGATTCAGGTCTTATGCAGGCACTGCCTTCCTCTGCTCAGAGATCTCCCACATCCAGCAGCCTCTGCACTTTGGAAAACCACAGGAGAGGTGGAGACAGGTGTAAGGGACTTACAGAGAAAAGCATGTTCTTCTTGTCCTGGTTGACAGCCCGGGGATCAGGGATGGGGTCAGCATGTTTGATCACCGACACAGACTCCCCTGCCAAGGCAAGAAGGGAGAGATGGATCACCCATGTTCCCTTTCCAGCCTCAGCTCATCCCTGTTCCAAGCCTGCATCACACACCCCACAGCGCTCTAGAGCAGCACTTTGCCCCCAAACCATCCAAACACCCACCATGGGGATGTCAAACCCCACATGCCACCCAGGAGAGCCCCAGGCTTTGTGTTCTGCAGGAAGGATACCCAAGCACCAGACCATGCCATGACTTTGAGGATCTGGGAAGGTCCAAGCATCATCTAAATCTTGCTCTCCCACCCTTTCCCATCCCAGAAAAGCACTTATCCCAGCATCAGTTCCAAAATTTGCCTCCAGGAAGACAGCAGAAGGAACCTGCCCCTGCTCCATGAGGCCCCCACACACCTGTGAGGATGGACTGGTCGACCCGCAGGGTGGTGGAGCGGATTTCGATGATCCGGATGTCTGCTGGCACCTTGTCACCAACTGCAAGGACAAGAGCAGAGCAGCTCTGTCAGGTGGCACTGGCATCACCCAACACCTCAGGAATGGGGACAGCAAACCCCAAACTGAGACCAACCATGTGCAGGTGCACAGCAGCACCCAGCCCAGAGCAATGAGGGGTCCAGCCCCTGGCAAAGGGTCCTGCACTGGGATACCTCATTTCTGCATTTAAAGCTTTGTTAAAGCTTTATTTTGTCTGTCTGTGATTTACAAGTCTGCCCCCAGCCAAGCCCTGGTGGTGCCCTGCCTGCTGTGCTTCCCCACCATGTTCCTGTCTCTCCTCTTCTCTGCAAAATCCCCCTGCACCCCCACCTTGCCTCTTTCCTCCAAAAAAAACCCATGCTGAAGCAATCTGAGCTTCCTAATGCCAGTGGTAACCCTGCTTCAGGTTCCTCTGGGCTGACTGGAAGCTGCTAATGGTGGAAAATCTCCAGAGTCCACCACAAACAACCATCCCTGGCTCTCCTGGCATGGCACAGGTGAACACTCCCCATCCACTGCCAGCCATCCAACACCACCCTCCAAGGCACCAGTGCTTCCTTGAAAAAACACTTTTAAAATGCTTTTCTCGCTGGGTTTCTTCCTCCTGCTCCCTTATCAGCACAACCCCGTTCTGAGGCTGTGGAAACACTGAGGCCGAGGGATCCCTGGCTCCCAGCTCCTCACATCCCTTACACAACACTGCTGGCTTGGCTGCTAACGATGCTCTCAAATCCCAGACTTTAACGAGCGCTTCCTCCCGGGGCTCGTAAACCCCCCCAGCGCGGCGGGAGGGGGCTGGCATTGCTCCACCACCCAGCCAGTTATTCCAGCTGCAGATCCCAACCCTCCAGGATGCAGCAGCAGCCTCTGCCATCCAGCCAGACCTCCCCTGCTCCCTGTCACACCCATCTGGGGGACACTGAGCTTGGGGGTGACAGCACAGAGCTCCCCAGAACATCCACTTCATGCACAGACTCGGACTCTGCATCTGTTCAAGGGGGTTGGAGCATCTTAGAGGGAGCAAAGGTACTGACCATGTGCTGATCCCCCAGCACCACAAGTGTCCCAAGAGAAAGAGAGGAAAACAGGAGGACACTGCCTGGCCGTGGCCACTGGCACTGCCTGAGCACCACAGCAATCAAAGGAGCTCCCAAAGAGATGTTCTGCCTGTGCTTTTTGGGAAAGGCAAAAGCTGCCTGCACAAGGACTCACCTCCATGGCCTTGTCACAACAGGGCAAAACTCAGCTGGGCTTAAGCAGCCTGCCAGCTTCCAGCCACCCCCCTCCTTGTCTCAGCATTAACAGGTTTCCTGCTCTCTGCTGCCAAATTTATTGCATTTGCACATGCAAACAGCAGCCAGTCCCTCCTGCCTGTGCTGTCACATATCCAGGGCATCACCTGGATGTCCACCCCAGTTTCAAAGCTTTTCCTCCTGGTGTGCTTTCCTATCAGGCACCTGACAGCACCCTCACCACTTCCCATAACCTCCTAAACACATAATTTGCTAATAATTTGCAAAACCCCTACAGAGAGCTCAGCTCTTTCCATTCCAGTCTCAATGTTGATTGTTCCATTAAAAAGTAATATTGGACTGCTGATGGGCAGGCATTTGATTTGGGGAAAGATGGAAGAATTTTATAAATAATTCATTAATTTAATTAAAGGCCAGGTCAGCAGCTGGACTGCATTGTCAGCGCTGGCTTGGGAGTGCTGCCAGCTCACCCAGCTGAGGATCTGGCTGGCCTGAACCTCCCTCCATAATTTTTGTATTCATCACCCAGCTGAAGCCCAACTAGAAGACATAAATAACAGCAAGCTGGCTGGGCACAGGAGGGATTGCAGCATGTTTCCACCAGCAGGGCCACGAGGAGGAAAGGAGAGGATTTAGTTTTGTGGCTCTGGGGATTTACAGCATCATTTTAGGAAGAAACGAAACGGAATAATTGGAATGCATCCTCCTCAGCTCTGCTGGGGCAGGCAGCAGACCCCCAGGCAAGCTCTGCTGAATGCACAGCTCCAACAGAAGGGCTGGGGGGTACAACCCACCCCGAGGTGAAAGCACCCTGCAGTTCATCCCCTCTGCCTCTTGATAGCCAGCCCCAGCTCCCAGGGAAGCCCTGCAGCAGCACCCAGCACTGGCCCTTCACCCACGCCCTGCCCAGGGATGTGCGTGGGAGAGCCACTTCCAGAAACAGGGAATCTTGGTGGAAAATGAAAAGTTCTCCTAGCTCTTCCAGAAAAAGGGGAAACCCTCCCGAGACACAAAACCTGCATCAGAAATGGATGCTTTTATTCTCTTTTCTGCTGTTCTCTACTGCCTGATGCTCAGGCAAAGCCTTGGCAGGCCGAAGAGCTTCAGGTTTGGGGGGACCCCCCTGGCCAGTGGCACCTCCCCATCTGACCCCGTGGCCTGGGGTGATGGTCCCCTACCTGCCACCTCCACGATGTCCCCGGGGACGATGTCGCGGGCGCGGATCCGCTGCACCCCGCTGCGGTCGGCGCGGATCACCTTCCCCATCTCAGGCTCGTACTCCTTCAGGGCCTCGATGGCACTCTCAGCATTTCTCTCCTGAAAGCAGAGAGGAGCAGAGCTGCTGGTGCCAGCAGGCTCCTTCCCCACCCACTGCCAACCCAAACTCCAGCCCTGGCTTTGGAATCCATTTACACCATGGATGGGACAAGCACCATGTCTTCTTCAGCCTCTGCAAAATGATTCCTGCTGGTTTAAACCACACCAGATCCTGGATGTTTCCTGGACCTTTGGGGTTGATCATCTCCTTCTTGGTTTGGGAAGCGGCGTATCCCAACCAACTGTATCTGTCCCCATCCAGCAACCACCCCTCAGATTAATAAATGGCCTTATAATGAATGAATAGATACAAAAGAGGAGCACCACTGGCTGAAGCATTTGCACATCCCCAGGAGGGACACAGTGAGGTGAGGGGCACTGTGGCTTTCTGGTGGACAGAGCAAAACCTTCCCTTGGAAAATGTGTTTGGCCCCGGCCCAGGAGACAAGCGGTTTTTGCCTGGATAACTGCAAGATAAGCTCCAACCTGCAAGAATTATCAAAGGAAGACTGAAAGAACAAGCCAAGAGGCAGCCAGCAACTGAGCACAGCTGCAGGGGCATGGGGAAGCATGGCCAGTGTGAAAATTGAACCTTTGGCAAATGAGTTTCCAAGGGGTTGAAGCAAGCAGACCTTTGGATGAAGGATCTCAGGGAGGTGGAGCAGACCCCGAGGACAGGCACGGGGGCTGTGCCTTACCTGCCACACACCCACCACAGCGTTGGCAATCAGGATCATGATGATGACAATGGGCTCCACAAACGCCGTCGTGGTCTCCTCCCCTTCTTCAAACCAGGCCAGGATCTGGTGGCAAGAGAAAAGAAGGAGCACAATGAGGTTCAAACAAGAGCAGCAGCGTTTTAAGAGGAATGATGGAAACAAGAACCAAACAACAGGTGTAAAGGAAACAACCTGGAGGTGGCCAGACCCACATGGCTTGGTCACAGAGTGGAATTTCCATATCCCACTGCAGGAGCCTGCAGTCCTGTGCTGGGATAAGCTGATGCATTGAACAAGAGGGGCTGGAGCAAACAGCCATGCAATGCCTGAATGAGTGTCTGCAGACCCTCTTTGTGTTTAGTGCACCCGTGGGGAGACCATGGCCACGAGCTGATGAATGGGGAGAGCAGGCAGCATGGCAGCATCAGGCATCCCAGGCAGAACACAAATAATCAGTGCAGTAAGAGCAGCTCTGCAGAGCAGGGACTGAGCTTGTGGCTTCAACCACCCTGAGCCCCCTCTCCATCCCACAGAGGCCTCATAAAATACTACAAATGAAGCACACACACAAATATTTCTGCTCCATTTAACTGCTCATGGACCTGGGCTGTGTCAACAGAGGCACTGGCACAAAGACCTGACCTCTGGAACAGGGCTTCACACCTGCCTTACCTGCCCTCACTTCACTGCATGTTGTTCTGGGAATGTATTAAACCCCACAAGGGACCAGCCTTCCCCTTTATTTACCCATGAGTCACATCTGAAAGGAAGAGCCAGGAGTCTCAGCTTTGCCATCCTACTGCCAAACACTCTTACACTCAAATCAATCTCCAGCACCTTGGTGGGAAACCTCTCCTCACACAGAGCTGCTCTCAAGGCAGAGATTGTGGGCAAAACTGAACTGACAGTTCAGTACTGGGGCACTGCAAACCATCAGCCTGGAACAGCCCCATGAAAACAGAAGGCAGCCCAGGGAGTTGTTTGATTTTACTTTTGGATGGATCAGAATTACTGAAAAATCCACCAGTCCCATCTTCAAGCACTGATATTGCCACTATGCCCTAGAAACCACAGCTCTGCTGCTGCACCTCCTTTGTCCCACAGGCACCTGGCCTCCTTTCCTCTCTGGATGTCACCTGAGGCTGTAGGTGCCCCAGAAGGTGCCACCCCGAGCTCTGGGTACTTACAAAGGACAGAAAAGCTGCCATCAAAAGGATGCGGACGAGTAGGTCTTCAAACTGCTCCAGTACCAACTCCCAGAGGGACTTTCCTGGTGGGAAAACATGAAGCCAAGAACAGTCAGTGCTCAAAAAAAATCCCCTAAGACCCACAGAATTGCATCCCTGCTTGTTTCAGGGCTGCTCTGGTGCCCCTTGGCCGTGGGCATCGGTGAGGACACAGCATTGCTGTGGGGGGTTCTCTCTAAAATGAAATGTTTTATTTTCTGGCACTGCCCTGGTTTTACTTGGGTCTGTTTTTAACTACTCAAACCAAATTCTCTGTGCTTCTATTCACAGAGGTAGCCTCACCATCACAGGGAAGCTCTACTGTCAGCCCAGCTTTCTCTGGGATTAAAACCAAGATTAAAAGACCTCAAAGATTCCTTCTTCCTTGTCCCCAGCACACTCCACCCAGACTCAAGGCATGAACTGCCACCTCCAGCCCATGACTTACCTTCTTCTGCAGGGAGCTCTGTGGGTTTTCATGAACAACACAAGTAGCACAATGCAGCAAAAAATGATAAAAATAAAAAGATAATTAGTGACTTGGACCCGGACTACAAATCCCTTCCATTATGCCCAGCAGTTCATTCAGTACCCCAAAATACAAATTTTTCTCCTCAAATTCCCACATCAGGGCAGCTTGTCCTCAAACTTCTCAATCCAGTACCAAGCAAGCAGCCCTGGAAACATCTTTTTCCTGCTGCAAGTGGCTCCGGCAGCATTTATTCCTACACTCAGCCTTGCCTAAAAAAATATTCCTCAGGAGCTGCCCTCTCCAAATCCAAGACACAGAAGTCCAACCATCCCATAAAATTCCCTGCCAGAAACCCCATACAGCCCCACTGGGGGCTGTAACTTTCAGACCATATTTCCTATTAATCTGTTGTACTTTACAGCCGGCAATGCTCTAGGAAACAAATCCAAAGCTGATGCTCAGCTGCTCCAAGCTGTCCTCCCAAACCCACCCCAGTGGGTGCAGAGCTTCCATCCACACTGTTCCCAGCCAAACCCAAGCCCAGTCACCTGCAGAACCTGAGAGGAACCCCTGGGCTCCCAAGAACCCATCACAGCTTGCCCAAGATCCCCCCATCCCCAGGAGGTGACATTCCCTTCGCATGCACCGGCGGGTCCCACGACCACTGGACAATGGGATGCCTTTAGAGTTCAGCTTTTCTATTTTCCATGTATTTGTAATCCTGCAATTCCTTAGTGTGTAACTCCAGATTCCTTAAGGTTTCAACTCACTCTACAGAGCGTGTCAGAGTGAAGTGGCTCTTGTCCTCTCACAGCTAGCTCCTCTCCACCCCCAGCTTCCTCTCCCCAGCCCAGAGAGCCTCCAAAATTAAAAGCAGAAGAGATCTGCTGCTGTTTCCATCCAGACTCCACTTTTAGGGTGCAAGGTAAGAGGGTAAAGGGCAGGCAGGTGCCCTGGGGAGGCAGCCAGGGGTCCCACAGGTCTTGGCTCGGCCGGGGTGCCCCGGGGTGACTTTCCACCCTGAGCAGCCACCCGAAACACCACAGTCCTCTCAGTGCTTCTCCCACACTGTGTTTGCATGAAGAGTGGCAGCAACGCCACTCACAGAGCCAGGACTTTGCATGAGATCTTGATTAAAGCACTAAAAAAGGTTTCTGTGAGCTCAGGAAACACGTGCACTGGGGCAGGCAGCTGAAGCACGGCGGTGGCACAGTGACTACGCCGTCACTGCCACCAAACCTCAAACGCAGCAATGCTGCTGCAGGCACCTCCCAAACCCCCAAATTTGAGTGCAGCGATACCCTGCTATCAGTGACTCCTTCCACCACTCTTCATGTGCCAGCTCAGCACCAAACACCCAGAGAAAAAGGGCAGAAAGTCACAATAAGTCCACAGTTTTGGGTGTGAACTGATAAAAACCCACTGGAAAACAGGAAGGTTTGGGGCTGGAGCTTCTTCCTGTCACATCCAAAGTCTCACTAGAAATAAGGTTTGCTACTCACCAAACCCCAAGTTTTGTGACACAAAACTTGTGAGCTCTGAGTTTGTCACATCAGGACATCTCTCCTCGCTGTGGCCTCACATCAGGTGGTGACACTGGCCTGTACCAGGCTGCAGAGAACCCACACAAGATGCTCTAAGGGCCTGCAAGGAGCCCGGCCACCCTGGGCAGACGTGGGGCTGGCGTCGGGTTATTTTAGCGGGAGGTTAATCTCCAGCTCCTGCCAACTCAAACAGAGCTGGCAGCCCACGGGCTGGCGCCTGCAACATGGCAGGGCACGGAAATCAGGTGATGAAAAGGTAAATAAACACTGGTGCCACCCAGGAGCACAAGCTCAGGCTGCCCCAGGGCTCTGTGACAGCCTCTGTGTCCCCGGGGAGAGCCGGCCCCGCTTTCCCGGCCAAAGCAAACACCGACTGGGACAGGGCGGCAATGGGGGCGCTTCAAGGAAATGTTTGAGGTCCTCCTGCTGTAACAGGAGCAAAAATCCCTGGAGCACATCCTGAGAGCAGCTGGTGCTTCTCCATCCTGCACTGAGGTACTGCATCCCACTCTGCTCTGGGGGAAAGTGAGGCACAAGGTGATGCTCTCACAGGCCAACATGTGGCAAAGCAACCCCTGGTGCACATTCAAGTCCAGGATGCAATCCACAACAGCAAACACCCTGCAGGGTGAACACTGAAATTCCATTTTCCCTCACCATTTCAGGAGCTTCCCTTGGATAAAATCAGATTTCCCTCATGTGAAACCCTTCTGCCCCAAGATGATGTGCGAAGAGCATGATGCCCTCTGGGAGAATAATAATAAATATCACACCCAGGCCCAGCTTTCTGCTCTAAATAACTTAATTCAAATTATATTTCTATGTTGTAATCACTTTTTTTTCCCCCCCTGCCTTTAATACCTTTTCCCATATGCAGGGAAAGGGAAATGGATGTGCAAAATAAGGGATGCATCCAATTCCTTTGGACTTTGCTGACAGGCAGTAAAATAGTAGTGAAAAGGGTAAGAAAACCCTAAAACAACCCCAGTTGGGAGAGCAGCTCCTATCCTGTGACATAAAGCAGGAACCCAGGCAGAGCTGCTCTGGGATCCTTCCACCATCCCACAAGACACCAGGCATGATAAACTGTTATTTTAACTGGCTGCCTTTCCCATGGGCTGCATGAGAAGGATCCTGGAGGGACATCTGATCTGCTCTGCCTCATCCCTGGTGACAGCCAGCACTGCACAACACTCCCCAAAACTGCTGGATTGCATGGCCAGGACAGGCACAGCTGCAGGGAGAGCATGTGAGCCCACAGGCCTTCACATCTCCAGCTGTGCCCATCCTCTGCTGCCCAAGGAACGCAGGAAATAACCCTGCATTAAAAATCACCTCACAGGGGCAGGCACTGGGAGCATCACAGAATGCTTTGGGTTGGAAGGGACCTTAAAGATCATCCTGTTCCTACTCCCTGCTTTGGGCAGGGACACCTTCCACTCTCCCAGGTTGCTCCAAAGCCTGGTTTGAACGCTTCCAGGGATGGGACATCCATCCCCATCCTTGTGCTTTGTACCACAACCCAATCCCAGAGGATTCAGCCCTTCCCCTGTCCTCCACCACCCCAATGGAGCTGCTCCCAAAGCCATGGGTGGTTTCCTCCTGTGCCTTCCCCTCCAGAGCTCTGGGTGTAACCCTCCAGCCCCAGCACCTTATTTGCCTATGGCCCCACAGCTGCTTTTTCCTGTGTGCCAGGTGAGATTCACTTACACCAGCAACAGCCACGCATTCAGGGCTGCTTCAAAAGGCAACAGAAAGATAAAATAAACGAGATACAACCCCCCCTCCCCTGGCAAACACTGCTGGTTTGCTGTTCCTGTAATTCCCCAGCGTTCATCCCTGCTCCAGCCGTGCCCTGCACTTTGCAAAAGCCCAGAACTCTCCCAGCTGGGAATCCACCACCCCAAAAATAAGCAAATTCAGGCCAGCAGCCTGGGCTGGGTGAGTAGCACATGAGGATGGATAGCAGAGGTTTAAGGGCCAGAAACACCCTTGCTGTTTTCCAGGCAATGCTTTAGGGTAAGATGATCCAACCATTTTCCTCACTGGCACCTGAACATTGCCAATGGCTGGCAAAAAAATTCAGCCCCAAAAATTCCTGGTTTGGGTCACAAGGCTTCCGGAGGCAGACAGAGCTCCAGACCAGCTGCTCATCCCACCCTCACACTGCTCTTCCAAACTCACAGGTTCTGAACCCAGCCCAGCACCACCAATCCCCCCTGGACAGTGACGGGGTCCCACTGGAGAACTGGGGGCACCAGGCACCCACAGCCCCACTGCTGCAGTCAGAGGGGGAAAGCTGAAAGGCTCATTTGTTCCTTTTTTGGCCAGCTGAGCTGATCTCAGCAGGTCAGGGACTAGGAAATGCAGCTCTCCTGGATGTGCCCCCCAACAGCAGCAAAGCACCAAGCAAAGCCAGCCCAATGCTCTCTCCTTCTCCCCAGAAAATCAGACACGACATCCCTGGGCTGCAGGAAAAGCCACCACCACCATGTCCCACTGTCCAGGGAGGAGGAAACAGGGATGGAGGAAGTGTGGCACCAGACCAATGGTCCGAGAAACAGTGTGAAATAAGTAAGGAAAGCCTCTCCCATCCCACTTTAAACTTCCTTTATTCTTGGAAATGGCTCATCCCCAAAATGTTGGGCAGCACAAGCTTCCCTTCACTGCAGTTCAGGGGGTCCATAAACCCTGCCCAGCCCTGAGCATCCTCCTCCCATCCCACAGTAAAAAGCAAATTAGTTCCCTGCCAATATCCCACCTCCTTTCCTTGATGCCAGGAAAATAAGGACACCAGGTTTTGCCCGTTTTGCTCTGAAAAATGAAGCTGCCCACTTGGGCTCGTCGCTGCAGTGCCCATGAGGCGTTTGCAAGAATTAAGTCCTGGAGAAACTTAAAGGAAAAACCTTAGAGAAGGAGGACAAGCGATGTCCCCTGTCCCCACCAGCACCCACAGCAGACCCTGGGATCACTTTGGGAGTGGGAGGGAAGGAGGAAACCCGTGGCTCCAGCCAGGGATGGATTATTTGAGCAAACTAAAAGCAGCGGTTTGTTCCCTCCTGCACCAACGCAGTGGAAAGAATTTCCAGCTCCGGCTCCCGGGTGGAAAAGCTAAAAATCTGCATTTAAATAGTAACGGTTTTGGAAAAAGGAGAAAACAAACCAAAACCCCCACAACCACTACAGGAGCTTGAAGAAAATAAAGCCAAAGGTTCGGTGGATTATTTTAGTTTTAGGTTGGGTATTTTTTGCTTCTTCCTACCTCTGCTTCAAGCAGACCCTTTCCATAAGGGCAGGGAAAGGCAAGGCAGTGACTCTGCCTCATCTGGGAACCTTCTGCCAAAATTACCACAACCCCAACCAAGGGACGTGCTGCAACTTCAATATATTCTCTTCTTCCACCCTAGAAATACCCTTTTATTTCCTCTTTTATCACCCTAAGCCTAATTTTTCAGCTAAGTGTTAAATAAATTGGGAATTTTTGGCCAGTAATGTTTTCTCATTGTTTTGGGCTCTGCTGCAGCCTCCTGCCCTTGGCTCTCCACATCCCTGAGATGCTCAGCTGCCACCCAGAGCCAACCCCCAGAGCCAGCACAGCGATGAAAAAGCCCCAGCCAGGCCAGGGGACAGTGCAGCTGGGGATTTGTACCCCCTCCAGGCACACTGGACAAACTGGCCACTTGCAGAGACTCCAACATGAAGAAAATAACATTTTCCTGGCAGTGCTGGGAAGCAGTTTAGGAAACCAAGGCCAGGGAGCTGCAGAGGTGGCAGAGCCTCAGTGATGCCCCTGCTGCCAGGTCAGCTCAGAGAGTGCCCAGCCCCAGCAAGATTCAAACGCCCCAGGGGAGGAACCAAAACTGGGCTGAGACTTTCAGCTGAATTTTGGAAGAACTGGGAAAGAACAAGGTGGGGTAGTGTTTGGGATTATTTTTTTTTTTCTAAAAAAAGAGGATTCCCAAAGGATTTTTCCAAAAAATATTTGAGCTGGAAAGACTCCAGGTAAGAAAATGAGACTTTTTCCAAAGGAATGTATTTGATTCTGGAGGAGAGATGCTGATCAGAACACAGCAAATGCTGCTGTGCTCAGTGGGGGAACAAAACTGCCTTCCCAAGGACCAGCTCCAATATCCCTTTACACTGACACGTGGCTGTAAGCAACCATTAAGGATATCACATTTACATGTCTTGGAAAATAAACTAATAAATAATACAAATAAGTAAGGAACAGAAATAATAAATTACATTACAACTGTAACTAAAGTTATTGAAACAAAGCCCCAAACCTGCAGCATCAACTGGAAAAAGGAAAACAGAAACCAAGAACTACAGGATATTGCTTTTAAATCCAAACCACATCTTTTCCCCTTCCCTGCCAAGATGAGGAACCTGTTCACCCTGTCCCCTCCAAAAGCTGATGTTTGTTTTAATTGCTATGTTTTAATCTATATATTTTAATCAATCCTGCTGCCTGCAGCCAAGCCCCAGGGCAGGAACTGTGCATTTATGGATCCTGAAAACCCAGCCTGTGAACTCTGGGGTGGAAATATTCCCTGAATGGATTCAGCTCCATCCTCAGTGTGCTGTGGTCTGCAGGGAGTTGGCTTGGAGTATTTTTTCCATTTGTTTGTTTTCTGTCATGGCAAACCTGTGGGGAATACCCAGTTTGAACACAGCATCCCATCCCAATCCATCTCCTGTGATCAATAAAAGCAGGATGATAAAACACATCCAGTGTATCTGCAGGGTGATGCATCCCCAAACCACACAGGTGCTAATGAGCTGCTTTTAACCCCAACTGAGATTATCAATCATTAATTTATTTTGCAGAACTCCTTGCCCCAGATGACCTGCCCCTCCCTTTGCTTTTTCTGGTATCTGTTCTCAGAGAACAGTCTATTTTCAGCAATCCTCTTGGATGGGTTTTCATGGAAAATGAAGTCTACCCAGCCCTTAGTTTGGATTATATCAGAAGAAAAAAATTTCTGTAGGATAGAAAAGATTTGTTTTTCTGGATGGGAAAAAGGGGCAGGTTGGACAATTAATACTTTTCATGGATGAACTGTCTGAGGATCATACATTTCTGTGTAGTTGAAGGAGTTCCTTTCCTGGAATGAGATACTCACACATCCCTGGAAATGTGAGTCCCTTCTAGGGTTTTTTCATAATCTCCTTCCAAATATTTATAATACCTGTGTGCATGACTGTAAAGATGGAATATTATACATATGTGTATACATACATGATACCAACATATATTTGTGCATAAGGATAATATCTTATATATATCTGTACACAGGGATATCTGTGTACAGATATACATATATATTACATCTGTGTATATGTATATATACATGTATATATATATGTATATCTGTACAGACACCTCTGTGTACAGTTATACATATATATATTTGTGTGAAATACATATATATGTGTATTAGATATGTATATATGCATATATACAGATATTTTATATATACTATATATTCCTATTATATATATTATATGAATATATGTATATTATATGTGTGTGTATGTAGATATATTATATATAAAAATCTATATTATATATGTGTGTGTATATATATGTATATATATACGTGTGTATATATATGTGTATATATATACAGATATACATATATATACACAGTTATACATATATATATACAGATATACATATATATATATACATATACACACACACATATATATATTTGTGTGAAAAAGGGGAAAATAATTTGAATTATGCTTTATAAACAGAAGGGGAACCCTCTGTGAGGCCCAGAGCAGCTCCATCACTTCCCCCTCCCACCCTGCACTGCTGAGCCAGCCTTTTTCACTTTTACTTTTCCACTCACTCCCCACATACTCCTTAATTTAGCTTTGCTGTTGACTTGGGAGGTTGCAAAATGGAAAAAGGAAAGTGCAAACAGGGAGGTAAAGGGAAGGTTATCCCAGGCTGGCAAACTCCAGCCAGGCTGGATTGATGGGAACATCCCTGGGATTCACCCTGAGACCCTCGAAATCCCCCTGGAGAAGGAAGCAGGAGAGAATCTCCCCCACCCACGAAGCCTTCCCAAAAAACAACTGATTTTTATCACTGACAGATGCAAGGGAAACTGTTTCCAAACCAGAAAAAGAAATATCTAAAAGAACAAAAGAAAAACCAAAATAAAAAAAGCCCACGAAACTAACAAATGAAAACAAGAACAAAAAAAACCCAAAAACACACCAACAACTAAAGAACCAACAAACAAAAAACCAAAAAATCCCACCCAAAACCAAACACCAAACTAAAAAAAAAACCCAAAGCCCTCTAATAATTAATTAAATAAATAAAAGATATAAAAATAAATATATCACATAAATAAATATATATAAGAAGTACATTAATATATTTAATATATAAAATAATATGTAAATATATATAGTATATATAAAATAATATATAAAATAATATATAATAATTATATATAAAATATATATAAAATAAATATATAAATGGCTATAAAGATAATATAATGTAATAAATAAATGTAATATATAAATATAAATAAAAAATATATAAATATGAACAAAGGAATGGAATGGAAGTAGAATGGAATGGAAATGGAATGGAATTGGAATGGAATTGGAATGGAATGGAATTGGAATGGAATAGAACGGAATGGAATGGAATGGAATGGAATGGAATGGAATGGAATGGAATAGAATAGAATAGAATAGAATAGAATAGAATAGAATAGAATAGAATAGAATAGAATAGAATAGAATAGAATAGAATAGAATAGNAGAATAGAATAGAATAGAATAGAATAGAATAGAATAGAATAGAATAGAATAGAATAGAATAGAATAGAATAGAATAGAATAGAATAGAATAGATTAGATAAAGCCCATATCTAACACAAAAACCCCGGAGCTTTGCATTTGCTCTGAGGACGGTTCCGCCAGCGCTCCAGGGGGTTTCTCCAGAAAGCCAAAAAATAAAAACCCCAGAGGAATGCAGTTGTTTTGGGCATTCCCCGGCGCAGGAGGACACGGAGCGGCTGCGGGGCCGCTCCCGGCACAGAGCCCAGCGCTCGCAGGGACCCCGGGAGCGCAGAGAAATCAGCGCAGGATCCGCGCTCCCAGCCCCACCTCCCACCCTCCCATCCCCGGAGCGCTCAGATCGCAGGAAACAGCCGGGGCCAAACCCCCGGGCACAGCCCAGGGGACACTGCGGGAGCGAGGAGCGGATTTCCTGCCCCAAAACATCTCCCGGGACCGCCCCGGGCTGCGCCCTCCTGCTCCACACACGAGGAGCGCATTCTTATTCTGCGCTTTATAACCTCCGTAAAGGGCTTTATTTGTTCAAATCATTAAATATTAATTATTATTCATTATATATATTCTATTTATTCATATATATTATATTATAGTTATTATTATAAATAATATATATTAAATATTTTATGTAAATATATATGTTATATATTATATATAAAAATATAATATATATAGTATATATAAATAGTACATACTATATTAATATTTCTATAATTCTATATTATATAATATAATAGCAATTTTATATTAATCTAATTCTATATAAATATATTAATATAGAAATAATAACTAATATATAAATACTAACTAATGTATAACTGATATACTTTTTATATAGATAATTTCCATATACATATTTATATATATAAATGACTTCCTTTTATACATTTATATATACAAGCTATATATAAATATAAACATATATAAATATATAGAATATAAATATGTAATGTAAATATATAAATATATGTACATATATGAAATGTCAAATGGGATATATATATGTATATATATAAAAATCTCATATTGGACATGTTACTCTCAAATGGAGCACATGTATAATCTCAAATGGGACATACATATAGAGTCTCAAATGACAAACATGTATATAAAATCTCAAATGGGATCTATAAGTATATATATATACGTGTGTGTGTATATATATATAAGCATATAATGTTATATATATATATAGATGTGTGTGTATATATATATAGTATATATATGTGTTTGTGTGTGTGTGTATATATCTATACACACATGTAAATGTATATATAATGTATATATAATCTCAAGTGGGTTCATGTAGGACCAAGGGTTACAAAGCCAGGACCTGCAGCAGCACATCCAGCAGATTTCTGACCATTTCAATTTCAGGAGGAGTTTGATGATCAGAGCAGTGACCCTTAAGTTTAGAACTGCTCCAGATCTAGACTTTAACAAGAGATACAAACAACATTTCAGGTTTCAGCCATCACAGGTCCCAAACTGATGCCACCACAAGTGCTGAGTGTCCATGGATGTGCTGGACCAGGCAGGTGGGATCACCACCAAACCACAGCCTGACCGCAGCCTGGCCACCTCTGCGGCTCAGAAAGAGAAAAGGTTTTTACAGAGTGATAACGAGCAGCCAAACCTCAAAAACTGGGAGGTTCCCACAGCAAACCGGCAAATGTTTGTTATAGACATGAGGTTAATCGCTGGCAAGGATTAATTCAGCATCTCTTCAAAAGAGCAGCACTCTGGACTCATGTGACCTCTCTTTCCAGAGATGGCTGGTTCGACTAAAGCGAGTGACCCACTGAGCCACGGCGTGGAGAGGAGCCATTCCCACCAATTCCCACCAATTCCCACCAATTCCCACCAGTTCCCACCAATCCTAACGGGAATAAGGAGCCTCCTGTGCAGCTCTATCCTCCCAGGCAGCGCTGGGATGCAGGGGAGCAGGCAGCTGCCTGCAGCCCTGCCTGCCAGGGGTTAACCGCCCACGGAGGAGCCTCCGGTGCATGCTCACGTCATGGAAATACTGGAGTAACCACAATTTTCTCTACTGCTTTTTGGCTCCAGTTTTTTTCAACATTTCTACGCTTCCAGATCTCTGCTACCTGTTTTTCTGTGAGTTACCAACAGCAGCTCCACTGAGCAGCCAGGGATTTTTTTAAAAAAATATAGGTTGTTATTATATTTTCTACTTCCAGTGCTAGCAGCACTGAAATACAAAAAAAGATCATGAGTAACAATAGCACCAAGAAAACAATTATCAGATGCAGAATAATAAATGGGCTGTGGTGTTGGTGCTGAGTTTTCTGTGTATTAATACTGCCCTGGGTTGGACTGAACCCCCAGACAGCTCTGTCCTTCTGCCACCCACCCACCCAGAGTGGCCCCAGCCCCCTTCTCCTCCATCCATCCCTTTCATCCATCCCTGTGCCCCCAGAATCAGCTGTTTCTCCTGCCCAAAAGGGCTCCAGCTGAGCAGGAGGGGCTGCCTGCATTGCCTCCACCCCATCTGAGATGCCATGGGAGGTCATGAATGTGTTGCTCTTAAATTCTCACTCCTGCTTTCAACAGTCCTGAAGACATTAATGGGGTTGGAGCATCCACTGCCCCCCGAGGTGAGCTCGAGGGACCAAGAGAAGGGTTTGGAGGCTGGTCCAGCCTCAGCAATGCCTCACAGGGAGGAGCCCCTTCCCCAGGACTGGGGCAGCACCAGCTGGGAAAAAGGCACAGGATACAAACACTCAACATCAAGCTCACAGCTTACAAAAAATAACCCTAAAAAAAACCCCAACAATATTTTGGAAGGGGATCAGCATCCCAACTGACTCTGCAAGCGCTGCGTGCGGGAGAGAAATCAAAGCTGGCTCCTCCAGAGGTTTAAGCATCAAACCACCTCATTTTTCAGGACTATGAAAATAGAAGCACCTCAGGGCTGCAGGAGCCCTGTGAGGTTTCTGGTGCCTTTTGATGGCCAGCTCAGATCCCTGCTGTGAATCACAGGACAGCTCAGGGAGCGCTGCTCTCCAGGGAGGTTTTGTGCACGGAGGATCAGGATGGTCTTGAGCGCTGCACAGGGCAGCTGTCACCACCAGGAACATCAACCATCTGTTTTCAGTCACTGGAAGTTCCCCTTGCTCAGCCCTGCTTTGTGCCAGAATTTGCAGCCCTCATCAGGGATGTACCATGGGGTGCATGCCAGAGGCATCACCTGTGCCAGGACAGACCCAACCTGCAGCCAGGAGCCTCCTGTTCTCACACCACCTCTTTTCCAGGAGCAGATCAAATGCAGAGTGAAAAGGCAGCAACTTGGATGCTTCTCAAAAATTAAAATTCTCCTTGGGTGGAAGAAAGCAACAGCAACACCAGGCATGGAGTGATGCTTTTTTACAGAAAAATGGCTTTGAGGGAAGCTATAGAAAGGAAAATTTACTTGCCACCTAAATATCAATAGGATTTTTCAGGGATTTACCCTGGGGGGAGACAACCACAGAAATGGAACACTTTATATCAGATCTGGAGATAAGAAAAAGTTTAAAACACGCAGAAAGACCAGTGATGCTGAAATGGCAAAGAGCAGAGGTGTGACTTTGTGGTGATGACAAGTGTGGCTCTAGGATGGCCATAAAGTCTTGGCTGGAGTAGGAACTTCAAAAGAGACACCTGAATTACTGGGGAAAGGGTTACCCTGGGAGAAGGGGGGTATTTTGCTGCTATGGTGTTTTTGGAGGACCTGTTCCAGCCCCTTACTGGAAGCACATCCCAAACTGGCATCTGGGCATCCACAGTGCCTCCAGCTCCTCTTAAATCAGTATTTTGTAGCACCAGCTCTACCACCCCCAGCATTAAAACCAGCAATGAAATAAAAATATTCATGAAATAACACTTGTGCCACAAGGCAGACCAACCCCAGGGGTAAACACAAGACCTGCAGGCACAATCCCTTCTCCCACAGCAGAATTTCTGCCCTGCAAATCTTCCTTCCCTGGTTCCTGCAGCACTTAGACAGCAGCTGTCTGTTTTTCTGAACATTGCTCTTGATTCACAGTGTTTTTTAGAGGTAGGTGAGGATGCAGGTAACCTCAGAGGATGGCACAGAGATGAAAATCCCAAGTTTCCTTGTCAATTACGAAAACTTTGTGTAGTCTCTCCCCAAATTTGAAGTCGCTCGCAAGGTTTGAATGCCTCCGCATTTCTCCTCAGGGAAAGGGTTTGGAGGAGGAGAAAAAAAAACCCCACAACCCGTAGCATGTTTATGAATCAGACTGTTAAGCGTGTGTTTCGGGGGTGGAAAAGGTGGGCGATGCACAGAGGAACAGAGCGCAGAGTTTGATGAGTCAGAAAATGCTGCTTTTCCTCTTCTTACTGCCACCTCAAATATTTCAGCGTGAAATAGAAATTTTATTCCTTTTTTTTTTTTTTCCCCTTTTTTATTATTGTCAAGAGAGAGCTGGAGCATAACCTTGGCTCATTAGCAACCGCCAGCAGCTAATTCAACGTCAAGCCCCGCTCGGCAGGCGGAGGACGCACGGACACACGCGTGTGCCGACGGATGTACACACACACCCTGCAAAAACATGGAAAGAAATCATCTATTCCTGCTGTTCCTTAGCAAAACAGGGGCTCAGATGTGTGCTCATGCCAGCTCCTTAAGAATTAGCCTTGGTGGGTTTGAGGAGAGCAGCAGCACAGCCCAGGATGGATTTTGGGCTTGGGGATGTCTCCTCCTCCCGCCCAGGCACGCACATGGGAAAAGACACACAAGGATTTGGGGATCCTGAATGAGGCTTACAGACACACAGGGAGGTGTGTTGGGGAAAACAAGCAGATTTGCTGGTGGGCTTTGAGCTGGTTTGAATAACCAGACACAGCTGCACCTTCAGCAAGGCATGGGATCTGCAGAGCACTGGGTTCCAAGGAGGGGTCACCCCCAGAGCAGGGCGGGTGAAGAGGATGGGTGAGCCCCCAAGGATGGTCCTGCCCAGCTGAGTTTCCAACCACAGCAAGGCTTCAGCTTCAGAGTCAGAGGAGATGAAACACAAGATGAGATAAACACCCCTATGCTGAAGCCTCGAGTTTGACTCTGCTGACTTTCACAGCCCATTTAGGTTACCGATGGAGCAAATAAAATTATGCATACGCATTAATGCCAGCAATATCCTGCCTGAAATGTATGCTCATTTACACTCAGAAATCCATTTAGAAGAGATAAATCAGAGCTATATTTAAAACAGAAAAATCACTTGTCTGTCCACAAAGCAACCTCTGTTTATATCTGTCATTCCTTGGCAAAACTCAAATCATTTCGAGGGAAATTGTGCCTCTGGTTTTACATTTAGGAAGGAAAATGTTTGCATGCCCATACCCTCCTGCTCAGTCTGTTATAAAATAACAGATGTGCATTTGGTTATTTCTGTTTGTTTGTTGTTTGTTTTTTTTAAAGTTTTGTGATCTAAAAGCAACCTGTGGAGCTTGGAGCTGGTGGATGGGATGAGGTATAAGGAAGCACCTGCCAGGCACATGTGAGACACATAAATCCAAAGCATTTATTAATTAAAACTGACTTGGGAGATTCAGAATTGCCATGGTGAGACCTAAATGTTCTGTGGCTTCTCCAGTTTCCTTGGCAAATGAAAGGCCATGCTGACAGCACTGATGACAGAGCTGAAACGAGAACACAAGCTCTTCCTAATGGAGAAATATCTTCTTCCACTCCAGTAATCTACAGCACACTGCTTGGCCCCCCAGCCACGAACTGCAGATACCAAATAATCACTATTGCTCTCCATTTCCTCCTACAAATGTGTTTGTGAGCACTGGGTCTGAAAAAACAATTTTAAGCTCCAAAAGAATACCGCCCCCAAAAAATGAAATAATTTTATATATCAGTCACACCAATGACAGCTGCTTCTCACTTAACGTCAGAGCTCGTTGCAGCTCGTATTTTTTTAAATGCAATAAAAAAGCAGCAGCCAGCAGCTCTATGAAGCACGTCAGGAGGCAGTTTTTCAGAAAGATGATGTATTTTAGATTGTGATTCACGACCACACCAGCAGTTTGGAGTTCAAGATTAGAAGGAAATGAATGAATGTGAGACAGGAGGGTGAGAAAATGAAAGTAGCTGGAGTTTAAGGCCTGCTCTGCACTTCAAGCCACAAAAGATTTTTCTTCCCCTTCTGTGAGAGCTCAAACGAGTCACCAAACTGCCCCACACTTCTGCTGCCAGAGTTTAATTTAAACCTAAATTGAAATGCAATTTAATACAGCCCATCTCCAAACCCAGCTCGTTGTCCCAAGCAGCTCTTCCAAACAGGACACCCAAGGGGATCCCAGCACAGCCAAGGTGCCTGCTGCCACAACACAACCTGCAAGTTCTCACCATGCTGGGAAAAAAACACACTTTTTGCTTAAAATCAAGGTTTTAAACCAAGCAAACCACACAGATCCCTATCTGCATGGTTTTAAGCTGTTCTAAACTGTCTATGTCGCATTTGCACCATGAGAAAAATATCAATACTGCTCAGAAATTCAGAATTCTTAAAAACCTTTGACCACATTTCACTGAGGGTTGCACTTCCCTCAACATTCTGCAAAGAATGCAAAGCTGCAAAGCTCTGCTTGGGAGGTGAAAGACACAGGATACCCCAAAGTTCAGAAGCTCTTGTGAACCAACAGCTTGTGAGAAACCCAGTGCTGGGGTTCATGGGAAACAAAACTGCCGAGCGAGGAGAGTACAGAGCCACTGCTTGCAAGAGGAGGAAGCGAAAAGAAAATAAATTTAAAGGCAAACTAATTGCCACACTAACCCTTTGCTCTGCACCTACAGCACACCTCTGAGCTCCCTTTTTCAAGGCAGAGCCCGGTGCCACTGAGCAGCCAAGGAGCCTGACTCAGTGATGATGATTCACCTGGGCAAACAGAGGGACAAAGGCAGCAGGAGCCCCACGATGGTGATGCCCATCGGTGACACCCTTCAGCCACAAGATCCTGTGGGGCCAGGGCATGGAGCAGAAATTGGCTGCAATTATACCCTGAGATCAGACCAACCACCTGTGGGATAAGGGTGTAATATTCTGCATTAAGGATGTATTTTGCCTTCAGCCCCCAAAGCAGAGGGGTTCCTCCCAGTTAACCAGACAGGTCCCCAGCTGCCCTTCTCCAAAATCAAGCCTCCAGGCACAGATGTGATGCTCCATTGCTCGCAGCTTGTGTCGGTTCTCCATAGCAAGAGCTCCCGAGTCCAGCCCTGACCATGCTGGCTCAGGGAAGGGAGCTGAAGCTGCCTGGAACAGGGAGCACTGCTGGGATGGGGGGCCCTGAGCACAGCTCAGCACAGGACAGCTGCTCTCAGGGCTGGAGGAGTCACAGCCCTCTGATCCCACCTACCACAGCCCTCCCAACAAATAGAAATGCGGACAGCAATCCTGCCAGCATCTGCTCAGGCTCTCACTGGCCTCATCCTCGAGAATCAAGCAAGAAGCAGATGCAACAAGCTCCAAGCCAGGAGAGAGTTTACACACTTGTGTCCTTGCAGAAGTTTGAGAAGGGACTCAGTGCTCCAAAGCACTGGAGCAAACCACCCTAAACCCTCCTGTTTCCTACGCAGAGTTAACCACCGACCTCGCTCACAGCCCGAATAAACCCACCCTAAAATCACTTTGGTAGGTCCAGACACCCCAGCCAGCCCCTCCTGGGCACACTGAACACTTTCAAAGCACAGGTTTTAAAAGTTCCCCTTCTCAATGCCGTGAAGATGCCCAGCTGCTCGCAGGGGGTGTCCCGGGTCCGTGGGACACACGGCAGGGTCGGGACACGGCCGGAGCCCCCCGCAGCAGGGCAGGGGTGAGCGAGATCCCCCCTCTAGGACACCTCTCACGGCTGTCTTGGGGCTTCCCTCTGTCACCCACAGGCAGTGAGAGCTTCCCCTATTTCCTTCCTGGATACAAGATATTGCTGTCCCTCCCCGCTTTCTGTCACTCCGCCAGCAGAATTAACACCCCGCTAATTGCCGACGTTCCTGGTGGCCCGTACCCGCGGTAATTAGCCTTTAATTATAAGCCGATAAATACTGCCCTAATCAACAGGTGTCCCGCGGCACATCCCCAGCGATCCTCCGCACACCCGGCGCCGGGAGGATGCTCCGGGGGGGGACCCACGGCAGCAGCCCGGACCTTTCCGGGACCGGCGGGGAGGATCCCGGTCCGCATCCCGATCCCGATGGGGAGGGTGCGGGTCCGCATCCCTGCCCCGATCCCGGTCCCGAAGGTCCCGATGGAGGGTGCCAGGCGGGATGCGGGTGTCCCGTTAGCGCTGCCCCATCCCACCGCCGCCCCGCATCCCACGGCGATCCCGGCGCTCCGCACTGACCATTGGGGCCGTACTTCTCCCGGTTGCGGCGGACCTGCTCCGGGCTGAGCCCGCAGCTCTCGCTGACCCCAAAGCGGCGGAGCACGTCGAGCACGGGGATGCTGTGCGCCGCCTCCATGCCCCGGCCCGGGGGTGCTGGCCGGGGGCGCAGGAGGCACACGGGGCGCCGCTCGCACGGCGATGCCTCGGCACCTCTCCGCCCGCCCGGCGCCGGGCCCGCCCCCGGTACAGCCCCGGTACCGCCCCGGTACAGCCCTGGTACCTCCCCGCTCCGCTCCCCGCCTCCATCACTTCCCCCTCGGCAGCCCCGAGGTGTTCGCACCAGCCCGGACAAGGGTTGGGAGGGACCTTAAAGCCCGCCCAGTGCCACCCCCTGCCATGGGCAGACACCTTACTCCAGCCCAGGTTGCTCCGTGCCCCGTCCAGCCTGGCCTTGGATATTTCCAGGGATGCAGGAGCAGCCACAGCTGCTCTGGGCACCTGTGCCACAGCCTGCCCACCCTCACAGGGAACAATTTCCTCCTCATATCTAATCTAAATCTCTTCTCCTTCTGTGTGAGGCCATTGCCCCTTGTCCTGTTGCTCCAGGCCCTCGTCCAAAGTTACTCTCCAGCTCTCTTGGAGCTTCAAGAACTTCAGAGATGCAAGAGGAGGCACTGGACAGGGCTCTAGGGTCTTCCTGGAGCCTTCTCTTCTCCAGGCTGAGCAGCCCAGCTCTCAGCCTGTCGATGTTTTGGCAGATTTCCAAGCTGAGAAGTGGGCAGGTTTGTGGGCAGTGGAAAGAGTCCAGAGGAAATAGCAGCAGTGTCTTAAGCAGTTAAGAGCAGAACTGAAGTTTCCATCACAAAAAATAATATAGAAAAAATCAGGAGCAATAGAAGGAGGTGGGAATGCTGCATGGGTGCAGCTCAGCTGTGGGGTCTAAGGGGGCTGCCTAAGAGTGCTGCTCTCTGGATCCCCTCCAGCACCCTACTCCCAGCTGGAAGCTGAGCATGCCCCAACCCTGCTCTTCTCTCTGGAAGCACAGCAGTTCCATGCCCAGTGATCTTGGTGGGATCAGAATTATCACTGCATGATTGCACCAGGAGCCCTGGAATTACAAATCCCTGCCTGACACTTGTGGGAGCCACTGACACTCTCGCCATCCGTGCACTGTGTCCAGAGAGAGGCAGTTGTGCTGGGTTGCCCTTGTCCCTGGAAATGTGAGATGTAAATTGTCACTGCAGGGAGGCAGAGGAAGGACCCAAAGGACCTCCTGTGTGGTAAAACCTGAGCTCCAGCCTCACTGTGTATGTGCCAGACATGCTGGGACATCCCACTTCACACTCCTCAGTGCTCCTCAGCCCCACACAGAAGGCAGAGCATCCATATTTGAGGAATGGGCTTATCCTGGAGGCACTTAAGTTTTTGCCAGGATTTAGACAGCACGACTGGCCTTGACCCATCTCACTCCCCTGTTTAGCCAAGTTCCCTGTCCCCTTCCTGCCCGGCCCCAGGTTGTGTGGAAGCTCATGACAAGCCTTTTTAGCCTATTTCAGGGCAAACATGCTGCCCTTAGAGCAAGGCCTTTGGGAAGAGGGTCCTTGGTGTCCTCCTGGGCATGATTGAGATGAGGCCCTACAGCACAAACTGCCTCACCTGCTCACAGGAAGGTGAAGGTCTGGTTTAATGCTCTTTGTGCAGGTGGAGAACAGAGACAAGACACAGAAAGCTCAAGCTGTATGACTGTGCATGAACACCTGGAGACCCTCATTTGCTCCCCCCAGCATCTCCTGACCCTTTTGTCACATTCTCCCACACCAGCAGCTCCTCCAGCCCAGCAGGGTCCCACCTACCACCAGGCCAGGTGCAGGCTGTTGTTCCTGTTCCATCGGATGATGCCAGTCCTTGTACTGGAAAAGAGAACAAAATTCATGTCCCAGCTGCAAAGGTTAAAGTTTGACAAGGTTGGGAGCGACTGAGATGAGAGTTACAAAGGGAACATCTGGCAGCCCTGGTAACAAGGCAGCACCATCCACCCCACCTGTAATTAAGCAATCCACGAAAACCATTAGTGACTGGAAGCTGTAAATTAGTCAGTGAGGGAAACTGGACTGAAAACACGCTCAATATTGCAAGCAAAGTGTCCACAGACATCCTGAGCTGTGGAGGGAGCTGGGCTCCATCCCTGGCAGCCCCCCGAGTGTGGGGGATTCCCTTCTGTAGTGGGTCAGCCCTGAAACAAAGGGCAAACCTCTTTATTTATCTTGGCTTCCCCTGCAGCAAAAACTTCTGGAGGTAGACACGCTTAAGAGAGCCATAAAAAGAAGAAAGGAATGGATTTAACACCTCCCAGGCTCCTGAGGAGTTGTTTTCTTTTCTTTTTTCTTTTTTTTTTTGCCATGGCTGTGGTGTGGGAGGAAGAGCAGGACCCAGCCAGGGCTGGCTGAGCGCTGTACGAGACATGGAAGTCTACAGGCAGTTTTGATTTTAATCTTGCTTCTACAAGAGGAAATCAGGAGTAATTCCCCCAAAAGCCGTGGATTTGCACTGCTCCCGCTGAGGAGTGGGATGGCTGGAGCCGCCCCAGAGCCTGTCGGAGTCAGCAGAGGCTGCCAGCGACGCTGAGCCGACGCCACTCTCCTCACTCCAAGGGTTTTACAATCCGTGGAAGATTAATCTTTTGTCTCCACTTTGTTCCTCTGAGATGGGGAAAAAATGATGTTTGCTGGAAAGGCTGAGGGAGCAGGGAGTGCTCTGGTAAGCGGCCCCAGGCCTGGGCTGGGCAGCGGTGGACAGCAGGCCCGAGCGGAGGGTTTAAGCCCTGGCAGCGGCAATTTCAGCTCAAAATTGCCAAAGTACAGGGCTTTCAGCACATTATTTCATCCCCTTTGCTTCAACACCAACGTGGTTTGGCACCCACATCTCCCCACCTGGCTCAGGTCGATCTCATGGTGGCCCAGAGGGCATCGGAAGCGGTGGCAGGTGAGGAGCCAGCCCTTGGATTGCGTTTTGTGCCTCTCCAGGGATCTCCTGCCACCCCTGAGCTCCCCACAGCTCCACACCTGCAGTGGTGGCACCCCAGAGAGCCCCAGGAGAACAAATTCAGGGTTCACCACCCCAACAGAGCAGCTAAAGCGGCACCAGGAGGAGCAAACCTCTTCTGTCAACAGCTCTGGGCTTCCTAAATCAGCCCAGCTGCCCCATGTCCTGCTCCAACACCCTCCCCTGGCCCCAGGGCTGCCACACACAGGGCTATTAATTAATTCATTAGAGTAATTAATAAATTAATTAGAGTAATAACAGTGCTGCTGCCATTTACCATTCTGCTCCAGGCTTGTTCTCGCTGCATACTCCAGTTCACAGACAGCAAATCCCCATCCACAGGGGAGGGTCAGGAACAGCATTTTTTTTTTACTTCTTTTTTCCACAGCAGCTTAGATATTTGCTTTTCCTATGGAGAAAAAAAAAAAAATAATTCTCCTTGAAATAACAGTTTGAGGCTTTTCTAAATGTTACACACCAGCCGACCTTTCAGAGCCAGGCTTAGGGGTTTATTTCTAATCCCCTGGCCAGGATTTGCAGCAGCTGTGGGTCAATTCTGCTCCCTGGGGGCTCAAACAGCAATCCTCACCAGCACCATGCTCAGGGCTGGAGCTCTGGTGTTCCCACCTTTCCTGGAAATATATTCCCTTGGCTGTGCATCCCTTAGGGTGGTGTGGGAGTGTGGTTAGCAGCAGGATTTGACTTCTTGGAGCACAAATGCAGGCACTGAAGGTGGTAGGGAATCACCAGCCCTGCTGTGCATCCCACCAGGATGATGTGGATTTGCAGTCCCAGCTCTGCAGAACCAGCCTCAGCCCATGGATGACAGAGATGAACATCTGGGAACACCTGGCCAGCACAGGACTTTGAGGCAGGCAGGATGTCATGTTTAGGGAAAATGAGGAGGAACTCTGGACAAGGATTTTCTGTGGGAGCCCATCCATGGCTGTACAAATAACAGTCACCCTGTTTTCCAGCTCTGATCCCACTGCAAATGGCTCTGAAAATCAGGATTCACTAAAGTATCAGACTTGTACAGCAGCAGCTCTTCAGCACAGGTTTTTAGGTTTATTCCATGGTCCTGTCCACAATTAGGCTGGAAGTGAGGCTTTCCCAAGTGCAATGCCACATCTGGAGCATGTCTGGAATAGTTGCCCAAACTAGATTTGAGCTTGGATCCTGTGATGTTTGCAAACTCCCTGACATTTTCCCCCAGGAGCACACTTAGGAGCCTCTGTTTATGAATCCAGACCTGTATTGGCCCATTTTTAATTTTTTTAAACTGTATTCCAATTCCTTTCAAAGGCAGGAAAATACATTAATATCCATTAAAGGGGGAACACCACAACCCTCGTTCTGACACTCAAATGGGTTTTTCCCTGATGCATAATGCCTCCTGGAAAAAAAACGTGCCTTTGTGGTGTGTCATTCCTGGGATTTTGCTGGGGTTGAGGAAACAGAGAAAATAAATAACACAACAAGAGGCTCCCAGGCAGCACCCAAGGGTCCCTCATATACCTGGGGCTGAGTTGATGCTTCAGGTGGTTAATTCAGCCCCTTTTCCTGTGGGCAAAATTTCACTCCATGTTTCCTTCCAGCAAAAGCAGAAGGCAAAAATGGAAAAAGGTCTGGTTTTCCAGAAGGAATGATTCCTGCTCTCCATGGAGATGTGATGTTCACCAAGGGGAGGGTGAGGGCTCGAGACTTGCTTGGCCCTGGCCCAGCATCACCAGGGTTTGCCTCTCTCTTTCATATTCTCAGCACTTTCCCCTCCCCTGCCCAGCAGGAATTGCAGGATATCACAGCACCAGGGACTCGTGTCCATCGTCAGGAGACAAACACCACAGTGGCTTTGGAGCCAAAAATGCCCACAGGATGTGGGGATGCAACCAGGGCTGCAAAGCAACCTCATCCCTCCTCCCCTGGCCCATGGAGGGTGGTGCCCTGGGGCAGGAGGGTGCTCATCCCACCAGGAGCTTTGGAATCCAAGGGGACATCAGCACCCAACACACTGCATGGGATAATGAGCTGAGGTTTTACCATGTAATTTCATTTTAATTGAGGAATTGAATAATCTTGAAGAGTGGGAAAAGGGGAAATCTTGAAGTGTGGGAAAGGGGAAATTATACAAATTATATATATGTATAAAATATATATAATATATAAAATCTATATTATATATAAGAATATCTAAAAATAAAATAATATATATTATATAAATATATAATATATAAATATATAAACATATTTGATATGTATATAATAATACAGTAAGATATATGGTGATAATAATAAAGTAAAATTTAAAAATACTTAATTCAAGAATAAGACTTTAAAACATTTTAAAGGAAAAAAATACAACAAGATTTTGAAATTAAAAAATTTAAAAAGCAATTTGAAAACATTTTTTAAAATATTAAAAATAAAATTTTAAAGCCACTGGGAGGCCAGGACCCTTGCACCAGCATGGGAGAAAGGGAGTCAGGATGTTCCAGCTTCATCTCTCCAGCTGCAGAGATCCCTGCAGAGATCCCTGACATTCAGGAGGGAACCCTGCATGTGTCACTAGGATGGAAAATAAACTCCATGCACAGCCTGGAGCCGAGCTGGGCAGTGAGCATCCTGCCTTCCTGCAAGCTCTTTGCTGCCTCTGAACCATCAGAAATGTTCCCAAACGGGTCATTTGTGACATCTCTGCAGCAGTGAGGCTCAGGGAAGTGACCTTCAGCGAGGCTGGGAGTCCTGGCCCTGCTATTTTTAACAGAGCCTTTCCTTCCTCTTTCTCCTCAGTGAGTGCTGAACAAAGGGAAACCAGATAAACCTCCACAAGCCCTCAGCTTCGAGACAGGGAAGCCCTCGAGAGACAAAAAAGGCAAGCCAGCACATTTCTGTGCAGTGTTGGGATGGGAGAATTGGGAAAACACGGCAGTGACTGTACGGATGCGTTTGTAGCCAAAAAAATGCAGCTGGGTGTTAAAGGGACTGGTTTGACTGAGAAATCAAGCTGGAAAAAGCAGGGAAAAATAAAAAGCAGCAGCTTTTTATTTTTTTTTTTCCCAAAAGTCCCAGGATCTTGTTCCAGCACTTCTTAAGGAAAAAAAATGGGAATTCTTCCCTTTAAAGTTTAGCTCTATATAAACAGGGGAGGAATCCCAAATGATAAAAATCATAGGGCCGTTCAGGTTGGAGGGACCAAACCAAAGGTTTTATTTACTTATTGTAGCTCTCTTTACCAAAATTTTTACAGTATTTTTCATCTTGAAAGGAGAAGCCAAGTCACCACCACCCCAACCTGATACCCACACACAAGAAAACTTCTCAACCATCTGAAAATTTGCCATGAATTATCCAACACACGTCGATACCCCAAAATACAAGGGCCTCATCCCTGCACCATTCCCCAGAAAACACAAAGGTGTTTTGCATCAAAACTTTGGAGAATGGGCTGTCAGTCAGTGAAATGGCTGTATTTACAGCTTCAGAGAGTGTCTGTGTTTTGCAGGTAGTCTGCAAAAGAAGTGGAAACAATATGTGGAGGGAGGTATATAAGTGTGGGGCTATTTATAGATGGCAAATATATCAAGAGCTACCTACACGAAACATAAAATATACCTTTTGCCAGATACTTCACATGCTGCTGTCAGCTTCTCCTCTTCCCTGAAAAAAGAAAAAAAATCTCCTATATTAATCAGAGAGCAAATATATTGCCTGACAGGAACAGCTTTTGGCTCCACAAAGAAAAAAATTGTGTGTGATTGCTCAGTTTTGGTTTGGATTCTGAGCCTGGAATCGCTGACTGCTCTTCACACCAAGGCTTTTGTGGGAGATGTAAAGCTTTTTTCCCACCATTTTTTCCTTCCAGCTTGAGGAATTGGTGATGGTTTTCCAGCTCCAAGCATCATTCATGAGCATCCCTCCAAATCAAGTTGCTTTAGTTGTTCTTGCTGAGCTTGGGCCAAGCGGGGTCAGGCTGTGCCTGTGGCCAGGAACCAGGGACCAAGTAGGCAAAAAATAAAGAAACCAACCCAGAAAAACCAACCTTTTGAAATTCTCCTCTTTACATTGCTGCAGGGACTGAGGCTTTGGGATAAAACACATACCTGAGGTCAGGGAATCATGGAATGGTTTGGGTTAGAGGGAACCTTAAACCCCACCTTCCTCTGGGCCATCAAGGGGCTGAAAAGCAAATTCACTGCTGAAATTTGCCCCCAGTCCTCAGCTTGTGGGGCAGGGACGAGGGGAGCTCTGGGATGGGTGGGATGGAGCCAGGCTTCGCTCACCACCCCCGGCACCATCGTGCCAGGGCTGCCCTCGGCGTGGCGTCACTGCGGTCGGGACGTCGGGAAAAACCTTCCCACAAAAATCGAAGCCGGGAATCTGGAAATAAAAATATCACAGATGATTTCAGGCTTGCTGAAAGCATGATTGACTGTCTAATTCCCCTCACACACACACACACTCCTTTCCTCACGACTGGGGTGACTCAGCCCTGGCATGGACATGGAGGCTTCTCCTGGCTCCTGCCCTCTACGCAAGAGCGGAAAATGTCCCCTCTCGTAAAGTGTCCCCCCACTGCCAATGCAAACAGAGCCAGAGGCTTTCTCCCACGCTCAGCCCACGTGGCAGAAACACCCACTGCCAACAACACCTTCTGCATCGCCCTGGGACACCACTGCTCCCTCTCAACCCCAAATCCCTGGGGACTGAGGATGCTGAGCGGCGCCGCTGCTGGGCACGGGACGTGGTGGGGTGGGAAAGCCAAACACATTTTAGAATGTCACTAGGCTAAAGTGTTTGTGCCTCAGGATGGCTTCTGCTTCCAGTGGTGGCCATGGGAAATGCTGCCCATAAACCCATGGCTGTGCTGGGCTCAGCAGCTACAGGCATGTGGAGGAAAATAAACCCTATGGCACAAGGGGAAAAAAATGAGCCCCTTGGGATAATTCATCTCCCAAAGCCACTTCTCTTATTCCTGGACAAAGCTGTGAAGGGGAATGGCAGGAAAAGCAGTCCAGTGGGTATGACCAGCATTACTCCTGCACTGGGGAATGAGAAAAGGCACTGTCAAAGGAAAATGGGCTCCTTTGGGGCTGGCTTTTTATAGGACTGCCTGCTCGTCTGGCCCGGCATGGTTTTGGTCTACATGGATTATTTGTGGTATCTGCAAGTCTTCACCATGCTCTAAGTACAAGCAGCCCTCCTAGAGACAGGGCAATGCTCCCTTGGCTGGCCCAGCTTCCCTTCCCTGCAGCAGGGAGCAGTCAGCAGTTCTCAGGCTCACCTTGTGCCAGTGGTGTTGCAGCGACCGAGCACGACCCCAGTGATCAAACAGAGCTGATCCCAACCTCCTCTCTCACTGCTTCATTCTCCCCTCCCTGATGGTTTTTTGCTGTTCCTGGCCCCTTGTCCACAGCCCCCAGTGCAGGATCCTCGTGGCACCTGCAGCCCCCACAGCACTGCAGGGCTGCACCGTGTCTCCTGTGTGGGGGACAAGTGGTTCCATGGGAGCTGGCATGTGCTGTGCCTGCCTCTTCTCCTGGAGTCTCTCACACCAATCTTGGCTTTCATGCTATTTTTACACTCCAAGTTTCAAGCTGTAGACATGCAGCAAGTGCTCTCCAAATGTAAACCCCAGGATGCATATATTTAGAATCCAGCATTTCTTTAAAAACAAGGTTTGGCTGAATTTTTGTTCAAGGCCTAAATTCACAGCTCTGGAGGAAGGACCACGCAGGGCATCTCCTGGTGCTGGTGGGATGTAACTGTAGGACTTGGCTTCCTTCCTCCCACCCTGTGAAATGACACGTGCCTGTTTTCCAGCTTCCCTGTGAAGCCAGAAGCTCTTTCCCCTCAGTCAACCTGATCACACAGGCTCATGAGTCCCCAAATGCACTTTAAGTAAAATACAGAGAGCCAAATTGACATTTAAAACACAAGAATCCCCAGGTGCATAAAGACTAAGAGGGTTTACAAGCTACCCAGCTGCATCTCTCTGAAGATGGAGCAGAGCTGAGCCCTTGTCTCCTACATCAGAAACAGCCTGGGATAAAAAGATTTTTTTAAAAAATCAAATCAAAGAAGAAAAAAAAAATCACAAGAACATTTGCTGCTGGAACTGCTCGTGGGGAGGGCAGGATGTCTGGAAGGAGCCTGTGCACACAACGTGTGCCAAGGAAAGGGACGAGATGTGACATCTCTGCTTCCATGCTCAGAGAGATGCAAAGAGCATCCCCATGTCTGGGGCCACCCTGGGCTCCTGGCCAGGCACTGTGGTGCCCATCACCCTGAATGCTGGCCCTGGGGAAGCACAAACCAAACAGTTCAGAAAATTTGATTTGAAGCCGGTGTGGAGGCGGCTCTCTGCAGATGGCATCAATCCCGGCTCCGCTGCCAGCTCCACGGTGTGTCATCGGTTCTGCTCAGGCTGAAGTGATGCAAATATAGCAAACAATGTCATTGTTGCTAGGATTTTCGGGCTCTGACTGCCTGGCCAGGCTGAGAGCCCACAGCAGGGCTGGGGAAGGATGGCCACCAGGAATGGAATGGTGCTATTTCAGCTGAAGAGGAACATGAGTAACTTTGCCAAAGGTTGAGTCCTTTCAGCGCACAAATGGATTTTTTTAATGGCTCAGATTATCAATAACACCTTTGGCTCCTGTAGGTCTCCAGGACATCAAAGTGTGTCTGCTGAGGGGCTTGGGATGGTGGCAAGAGTCACCTCAAGTGAGGCAGTGCCCTGGGTTTGCTCAGCCCTGAGCTCTCAACTCATGGAAAACATGGAAACATCTCAACCTCAATGCACAAACTGCCCAGAACCTGGCATTTAGAGAACACCAGACATTCTTACTTACCTCTGGAACTCCTCCCCAGTGCACCACTGAGCACAATGCCAGGGCAGCAATGAGAGGTGAAGCCCCATTAAACCCTTCTACAGCTTCCCACTGCATCCCACCACGTGGCCAGCACACAAGTCACAGCACAAGGCAAACATTCCAGTGGCAGCGACTCCATCTCAGCTTTTCTGCTCTGGCAAGGACTTGGGACAGTGGCTTTGTCATCTTCTGCCCATGGGGCTGGCCCAGTGGTGCCTCCTAGGCCCTGCTTTTCTCAGGGAGCTGTGGGCAATACATTCACTCCACTGGAAAAAAAACCACTCAAAAGGCAACAACTGACAGAATGAGAGGACACAGCCTCAAGCTGCACCAAGGGAAATATAGGTTGGATGTCAGGAAAAAGTTTTTTACAGAAAGAGTGATAAAGTACAGGAATGGTCTGCCTGGGGAGGTGGTGGAGTCACCATCCCTGGAGGGATTGAAAAGACTTGTGGATGTGGCACTTGGGGACATGGGTGGCCTTGGCAGTGCTGGGGGAATGGTTGGACTCTGATGTCAGAGGGCTTTTCTAACCTACATAAATCTAGGAATCAATGATTCCGTGACTGCCTGCTCCAAAACCCCTCAGGGAGGCACACAGCTCCCTGGGCTGATGCACCCTCCTTACACAGCTCACTCTGCCTGCAGCAGAGTCCTGGAAAATGCATTTCCACCCAATTAACTGCTGATCTTCTGTGCAGCCAGAGGCTGCTTCAGCTGGGAACTTCAAACCCCCTCGTTCCATCCAGCAGCAGCAGGACACAGGGTGTCCCTGGAGCAGGGCTGAGGGGACAGGGATGGGGAAGGAGAGGGGAACAGCCTCACACAGGAAAAAGCCTGGAGTCCTCCATCATCCAAACATCTGAGATCCAGCCTCAGCCTGACCAGCTTCTCATCCCTGGAAATACACAACCCTGACCTATTTCCAGGGAACGCGAGCGCCTTTAAACAAATCCCTGACAAATGAAGGCAAGAAACCATTTCCTCCCTATTTCCTTCCATTAGAAACGAAACACTGCCATTAATCACCAATAAAGAAATAAAACTCCTAAATGATCTGCTAGTGACTAGGAGGAGTCAGGTCCCTCTCCTCGAGCTCACCATGGACCCAATCCTAGGCACAGCTGGAATCATTCTGGTTGTGCTGAGCCAAACCATTGCTCTCTCCTGTACTCACTGCATTAAAAAAACATAGAGGATAAGATCTGCTGTTGGAGGACATGCTGGTTTGCTGATGCTCAACCCTATGTGAACCCCTATTTTATTACTCCAAGCATTTTCTTTTTACTCTGGTTATTTTCTTTTTCCTCCCTCCAGGAAAAGCTTGTATGCAAGAACCCTTTAGGAAAAAATCACACCCTGCACTGGGTACAAGTTATTCCTGGGGAGATTCCAGTTGGACACAAGAGGAAAATTTTTCACAATGAGAACAATCAGCCATTGGAATAATTTCCCCAGGGAAGTGGTGGTTTCCCCCACGTTGGACTCTTAAGATTTGGCTGGATGTGATGCTGGGCCATCTTGTCTAGACTGTGCTTTTGCCAAGAAAGGTTGGACCAGATGATCCTTAAGGTTCCTTCCAGCCTGGGACTCTAGGATTCTGTAAAATATCAGGGTCTTTAGGCAAGAGCTGCTGCTTTGCAAGCCCAGACTGATCCCACTCCCTGCCTGCCCTGCTCCAAAGGTAAATCCCAGGAGACAGCAGGCAGCAAACACCTGCAGGCAGTCCCTGGAACACTGTGTCCCAACCAAGCCCTGCCAGGAGCAGCTTGCTGGTGGATGGAGCAATTATCCCCGGCATGGAGGAGGGCAGACGCTGCTGGCAGAGGGTGCGGGAATTCTTCCTGCATTTCCAGGCTTGGTTTGTGAAGATAACTTTGGGTCGATTTGCTCTTCTGGAGCCAGATTGGAATCCTTGTGCACCATGGGCAGGGCTGTTTGCTAAGTGCTGTTGGCAAAGCACAAACCTCAGTGGCCGTGCTGGATGCAGCTCCCAGCACTGGCTGAGGGGAGGGTGCAGCATCCTGCTCTGACACAATCACTGGGGCAGAGGGGTTTGCTGTGCCCCACATTTGGCAGATCCCTGAATACTTGTGCAAAATCTGCCTTTCCTCAGCAGATTGGCTCTTGCAGTGATGCTGTGGATGTCGAGCATATGGAGGTATCCTCGTTTCTGTGTCTGGTCAGAGCGGTGCTGCATTCCCCAGGGAAATGGGAGACTTTGTGCAGTCATGGAATGATTTGGCTTGGAATGCACTTTAAAGATCATCTCATTCCAACTCTCCCAAGTGCAGGGGCGCCTTCCACCATGCCAGGTGCTCCAAGTCCCATCCAACCTGGCCTTGGCACTTCCAGGGGCAGCCACAGCTTCTCTGGGCAGCTTGTGCTGGTGCCTCACCACCCTCACAGGGAAGAATTTATTCCTAATATCCAATCTAAATCTCTCCTCTTCCAGTTTGAACTCATTCCCCCTTATCACCTGCAACTTGCCTTTCTGGGGTGAGTGTGAACCTGACCCTGGGGTGCTCGTGCCACAATGTTTGTGTTACCTGCAGGGTCAGGGCCAGGATGGTTACGTGGCTGCAGGGTGGGGGTGTTGGCAGGTGCTGCCCCAGCTCCTGCAATCCCACCATAGCCACACTGGGACTGTTCCCAGCAGGGCACCTCTCAGGAAAGCATGAAACAAACCCCAGGGATATCCCCACCACTGCTGAGGGACTCAGGGGCTGCCCTTCAGCTCCCAGCCCAAGCCAAAGCTCCTCCATCCTGGCGTGGAGCGAGACACTTCCTGCTCCACTGCTTATCTCCATGGCCAGGCAGCTTGAGGAAGCCCAACACCCTCGTGCTGCTGCTCGGTGGCTGCTGGCCAAGGGTGCACTTGTGTTCCACAGAAACACAGCAGGGCTGCTCCCTCCTGCTCTGGGTACAGCCCACCGAGCTGGGCTGGCAGCAGCCAAGGGTGGCAGCGTGTCCTGCAACCAGCACAGACTGAAAATAAACATTTCCCACCTGATTGCACTCTTACATCACTCATGGACATGTTCTGGACATAAAATCTCAGCCCTGTGAATGGGATGGGGTACTTGAATCCCAGGATTCAGTGATGCACCCCAAAGCCTTCAGAACCCACCCATCAGCTATAAATAAGCTGGAGCCCCTCAGCAAACTTTGGCTGACAAGTCATGAACAGAACAACAGGGAATTTACTAAATAAACTGCGCTGGGAGTAATTTCTCTTCATTAAAACACCCTCACACAGGCGATGCATCCCGACAAGGGGCTGGAGGCACCTCGGGGTGAGGTGCCTGGTGTTTTGCACCCTCCAAGTGCATGAAGAAATGCCAAAAACATGCAGGACCTCGATAAGGTCAGCGGGGAGGAAATGTAGCTGGAATCCTTGAGTTTCATAGGGGGCTGTGACAATAGGCTGGAGAGCTGCCAACTTTCCTTTCACGCACCGAGTGACAAGAGCGCCTGGAAACTTCAGGCTCTCTGCAAAGAGCTGGAAGAGAAAGAAATGTTGGAGGAGAGAGTTTTGGAATGTTTTGCTGAATTTCAGCTAGTTTTGCTGTAAGATGGTGAGAAAGGTCCCTTCCAGTGTGGCTAAGCTGGGGCAGCCTTTGCTCATCCCTAGCCCAGGATGGAGCAAAGGAAATAAATAGGAAATACAAGAGCAGAGGAAAAACACAATGTTTCTAAATAAATATTTAGGCTTTTCTGTAAACTCCTTGATGCAATTGCTTCCATTACATCACTTTTTGCATTTCAAAGTTGGGATTTTCAATGCAAATGCTGCTGAGCAGTCAAACTGGGCCTCTGGTGTGTTCCAGGGGATTGGAGGGGTAAGAGCACCCACCCTCTGCTCTGCTGGGATCTGCCACAGGTTTGGCACCTGGGGGAGTCCTCAGTCCAGCTGGAGGGGTGGATGGAGGTGAAAATCCTCAGAAGAATTTGCTCAAGGAGTTGTTCAGATGAAGCTATTTCTCATCCCTAGTGGGAATGGGGAGCTGTGAGGGCTGCAGAGGTGATCACACCACCCTGCTGGGGAAAAGCCAAGAGTCCTCATGCAGCAACAGAAAAGGGAGAAAAAGCAGCATTTTTGGGAGCTGAGCTCTGCAGTGGGTTTGTGCCCTAACTGGGGCTGCAGAGATCCAGCTTCAAAGCCTCAGTGAAGTGTTTGGGCCCTGGGGGGGATGCACAGGTCCCAAAATCCTCCCTGAGCTCCCTCACTGGGGGCTGGGGACCCTGTGTGTCCTTGATGGAGGGCAGAGCCAGGAATGGCCATGGGGACCAGCCCTCCCCACCGCTCCCACCAGGGTCAGGGACTCCTTCCCAGGGCAGCAAATAGAATCCCCAGCCAGAGCAATTGACATCTGCACAGCTCACCGGGCTTGCAAAGCGTTCAGGATTTGCATTTGATTAAAATTAAGTGTTAGGAAAATAAAGGCAGCCAGTTCTGACTGCAGCTGGGCCGGGGTGAGGTCTGGTAGTGGGACCTGTGTGAGGGGAAGAGCAGGGAGAGGGAGGACAAAACCCCCAGATTTGGTCCAAAAGGGGCTGGAGAAGGGCTGGGAGCTGGGGATGCTGAATGTGGCCAAAGCAAACGGCCCTGACACCTCACAGAGATAGTTGGGATTTGTCGCCTCCGCTCTGACACAGGATTTGTATATGGAAAAAACACGCCAGGAGCATGACAGCAGAGCTGCTCCATCTGGATAAATAGTTAACTGAGTAGTCAAAATAGCCAGTGCTATGAAACAGCTGCTGGGACAGGAGACAGCAGCAGAAGCGCTGCTGGAAAAACGGGATGGGAGGAAGGAAGTGATTGAGGGAGAGGATGTGCCAGAGGAGAACAGGGAACAGGCAGCACATGGAGCCCTGTGTGAGCCAAGACCCTCCAGCACTGCCAAGGCACAGCAGTGACCCCCAGCAGCCTCCCCCAGGCTTTGCTGAGCCTCTTCCCTGGAGCATCCCTAAGAACAGTGCTGAAGAGGTGTCCATTCTGTCCAGACACTGGTACCCAGCTCACACCAGGGACCAGGACAAGAGGGTGTCCCATGGCAGTCAAGGGGACAACAGAAAGCCTGGACCAGGGCTCCAGCAAGCCTGCTCACCTGGAGAGCTGGAAGCAGGAGATGCAGGGTGGGAGGTGATTCTGGACCTGCTGGAAACAGGGTGATCTCACACAAGAAACGCTGCACATCCCACCAAGGGCAGAGATGTGATTCCCCAGCTCTCCCCTGGCCTCATTAGCTGTGGTCATATTCCCAGCATTAATTACCTGAACCACTCCATCCCCTGCAGCGCTGGGAAAACACCTGGAGCGATTCACACACCTGGAGGGATGTGACAGGGAGAAAACACACCTGTGCTCAGCCAGCCAGGCATGGGTTTGCAATAGGAGGAGATTTTCTTTTCAAATGCTATTTGCATGATCTCAAGGTGTGACCTGCAGCACTCGTTTGTTAATGGTTGCTAATTGATTTACCCAGTCCCAGCAGATGCTCCGGGTGGGATTGAGCACGGCAATAGGAAGTGTTGCAGATGGCTCCAGTCCCCAGAACCAGGCGGTACAGGATGGATTAAAAAATTATTATAAGATTTATTAACCCTTTAAGAATTATTATTCTATGATACAGCTAGAGAAACAGGGACGAGAGCTCGCTCTGAAATTTCCAAGCTGGAAAAGCCCCAAAATGTCAATGTTCCCAGGAAAAATTAGAGAATAAAAACAGTTGTTCTTCTTTAGCCAAAACATCATATTTTTGCAAAGTCACTTTGTTTTCTTTGTGATTTGTCAAAGCTGGTAACAGAGTGCAAAATAAAACAAATTATTTCCAAACAAGAGTAACTTTACAATAAAAAAATGTAAATATTTGTACTAACGGAGTGAAAAGGGCTGCTCCAACATTTTCAAGATCTTCCCTAACCCCTACTTCCCCACCCAGCATGTTTTGCTTTAGTTTTTACAAGGAATCAACAGTTGGAGAGAGCTTTTGGATTTTCCAATGGAAAAGAGCTGGAGGGACACTCTTCCTACAAGTTCCGCCAATTAGCGCCTGGCTCCCCAGCCGGTGGCTGCTGTGAATTTTCCACTGCTGGAAATCTTAAATAACAGAAGTGGATGTTTTCCTCCAGGAGAAATGGGACCGTGCTCAGGGCAGCTGCTGCCACACACGGCTCCTGCACCCCCCGGGTTCCCGGAACATCCAGCTGCTCCTGACCCATTTCTCCTGAAAAAGCTCATTTTCCACCCAGCAGCAGCTCGGTTTTGTCTGCCCGTGGGATGATGAGCAGGGGGAGAGTCAGGACATCTCTGAAATCCTGCAGCTGTTCCCCTGCCCTTCTTGCCTGCAGATGTGCCTCTGCTCCAGATGTGCAGCATCACTGCAAACCGTGTCCACAGAGCTGGAACTGGGGACTTGACTCATGTTATATCTTGAATTTCAGGCGAGACCTGACAGCTGGAACACGGTGCCAGGGGTCAGAGAGTGCTTGGGGGCCAGTGAGGTGCAAGGCCTTAGTGGTGTTGCCAAACCCAGCCTTGTTTTATTAAAAGCATTAAAGAGCATTAAGTCATCTTTTTTTCCCCTTTTAAAACTGTAACCCACGCACCACGCACCAAATACATCCCATTAATCAGAAATACAATTTCCAACGCATTAAATATTTAGAAGCTATACCAAAGCAGCGGGACAATAAGGAGCAAAAACATGAAATAAAGAGATCTCATTTAATTATTTTGTTGCACAATAGTAGGGCCAAATCCTGGGAAGTGCTCCTTGCCCCATCCTTTCCACCAGCACCATGTGTCTGTGCCTGGCTGGAGCTGTGCATGCCGAGGTGCTGCTCTGCTCTTTGTCAGCATCACTGGGGTGCCAGGGGAAGCTCTGGGGTTCTGGCCAGGGGGGATTGAGCAGGGGGTGGCTTTTCTGTGCCTGGCTCCAGAGATTTCCCCGTGTCCCACTGATGTTGGTGCAGCTCTGAGCCGAGAGCACGACTCAGCCGTGCCGAGGAGCAGAGCAGGGAGGCAGAAAGAGGGGTGGTGTTGGTGGTGGGATCAAACCTCAGCTGCATCTGGAAGGGGAAGAAGTGAAACGTGGGAAGACAAAAGCAGGATTCCTGTGGTCAAGTCACCCCACAATAAACCCTCTTTGCTCACAGAATTGCTCTTGAAAGCCATCGCCATCCAAACCTGGTGCAGGAAAAACACCTTGCAAACGAAATTTCCCCTGGATAGTTTCCATCTCTGGGTGGTTTTTTTTTTTCTGGGAGCATGACAACCACAACTCATGAATGTGGAATATTTTCCTTTCTCAAGTGTCTCTAAAAGGCAGTGCAAACCCTTGGGAAGACTCCTGGTGCCAGGGAAAGCAGAGTCCTTCAGGGGAAAAACCTTTCTCCAGAAAGGTTTCCTTTCTCCTTCCTGCACACCATGCTGAACCCAGGGGCACTTCCAGCTGCCCAAGAGGACACATAAGGTTGATATCCCAAAAGCACTAATTTGGGAGAGCTCTGAGGAGAGAAGCATGCAATGAGAAAACCCCGTGATCTCCAGAATCTCTGCTGAGGGACCATGGGGACATCACCTTTCCTGACCCTTTCCAAGGAATCTGCTTCACCTGGGGACCTGGCTGCAAACAACACCATCCCCAGCCCTGCTCCACACTGTAATTTTAAGGGTAATAACCAGAAAACAAAGCCATGCCAAGGGGCTGAGCAGCTTGCTTTGAGCCCACTGCCTGCAGAAAACTCATCCCAGGGGAGAAAAGAGGTTCCTTAATCAGCAAGGGCGAGGAGGACACAGGACCAGGGCAGGGCTTTTCTCGGGATTTTTATTTAGGGGACAGAGAAATCTGAGCGCAACAGAAAGGAGCTGGAAAAACAAACAGGTGTGTCCGGCAGCAAAGGGGCCGTAGCTATAGCAATGGGACAGGCCCTGTTGACAAAAGGCTGCACAAAGGAACTTCTTGAGAGATTAAAAGTGGTTTATGAGCTGGCAGGGTTTCCCGGGAAGGCGCTGGGGCTGGATCTCAGCCGTGGAAGGCAATCCTTGAACAATCAGGACAGGTTACATGCACTGAGCATCCCCCAGGAGGCAGGGGGAGGTTTCTCAGATTTGTGCTTGTGCACGGAGCTGCTCCATCGCTCCTGGCTCTGCGGCAGGAACCCCAAAGGGATGGTTTATTATGGTTTGTTTTGGGCATCCCCCAGCTCTGCTGGGCAAATGCTGCTTTTCCTGCCTTACCCTCAGCCTGGGGCTGCTGCTCTCTGGCTTGCAGAGGTGTCCAAGCTCTGGCTGGGGAGTGCAGGTGCCCTGCAGGTGCTTGGGGTGGACATCACCCTCCAGCCTCCCTGCTCCCATCCCAGGCACCCGCAGTGGGAGAGGTGAAACGCTGCTGCTGGCTTGTACAAGAGCCCCAATGGCAGCACCTAAAGCAAAACCAAGAACAGCAGCAGGTCAACAACACCCATCACAGGGTGTCTGGGGGTGCAACACCCATCACAGGGTGTCTGGGGGTGCAACACCCATCACAGGGTGTCTGGGGGTGCAACGCCCCTAAAGAGCAGCGACCACTCAGCACGGCTGCCCTGAGCCTTCAGCACCCCACAAAGGGACACGAGAATAAAGCAGGAGAGCCAACCCCAAGGATCTGCAGAGATCTTTCTTGTGCCCTTCTAACACAGGTTTTGGCTGTGAGGAAGAGTAATTCCTACAGTGTGTGCAAGCACAAGCAAAGGGGACAGGCACAGGGCATCAGGCCACGCTCCTCATCTGTGGATATCCCCCTCAATTCTCTTCTGGGTTAATTAAAGACAAGCTATTACTGCCCAGCAGCAGCTCTGGGTGCAGAAGTGAGGAGAGGCTTGCTTTACTGTCAGAGAGGTAAATAAAGCAATTATTTCTAGGGTTGCCTTCCTTGAGCTAAGGAAAAGGCAGGAGCCAGGGCAGGGAGCTCTGAGCACCCTCCCAGATCCCATCACCTCCGAGGAGGCTGAGCCATCTCCTGCAGAAAAATAAGGTGGCAAAAGATCAGACACATCACGGTGGATTTTCAAACTGGCAATTGAGTGGGGGGAAAAAATGATGTCATTAAAAATCCAGTAGTGTATCCAATAGTGACCCCACAGAGGATGAAATGTTCTTTTTAAATATTAACAGTCACAGCAGGAAGGAACGAAACCAAAAACCAAAACAAGCAAACAAACAACCTCCGCTTCATTCCCCCTCCAAGAGAAAAACATTGGTGGGGAGAAAAGAGCCCAAACTGCTGCTCAGAGGAATAAAAACCCCAAAGTGTGAGTGGGGAGGTTTTTGGGAAACCATTGACATTTCTGATGAATGAGCTTTCTGTGGGTGGTTGATGTAGAGGAGAAGAGTAAGAAACGCAGACATGATTTATTCTCAGGCAAAATGATGAGACTAAAGGTCTCCTGACTCAACACTTCTCCTGACTCAAGAATTCATCTTTTTGTTTTCTGCCTTTGCAGATTCTGCTGGATGTGAGGGAAAGCCACTCGATTTGCGCACTTCCCATCAACAGCACGGTCTGTTTAGGCTCCAAGGCAACAAACCCAATTTAAAGCCTACCTTTAAAAGCTGAGCTAGATGTGCTTAAGATTACACCTTAATTCCATATTTAACTTGATCCAAGATAAGCACAGTGATGAACTGAAGCCCCAGTAAATGTCTACCTACGTACGCACATCGAAGTCTTATCAAAGATGATTTATTGGAGAGGGAAATCTGCACAGGATGCTTTTGCTGATTAGAAAGTATAAAATCCTAAGGGGAAGCATTTCCTGTGATTCCTCAGGTGCTTTGTTGGTTCTTAGAAATGTTATGTGCTTGAGGAAGTTAAAACCTTTGTGTGTCTGAAAGGCAGCGAGGTGAGAGCAGAGGCCCAGCCCACAGCACAAAGGTGTGTAAAAATCAGAGAATCATGGAAATAGAATTGGAAAGAACCTTAAAGCCCATCCCATTCCACCCCTGCCATGGCAGGGACACCTTCCACTACCCCAGGTTGCTCCAAGCCCTGCCCAACCTGGCCCTGGACACTTCCAGGGATCCAGGGGACAGCTGTGTCAGCCTAAGGGGAATGAATATACAGAGCTAAAAAGAATTTAGTGTGGCCTTACCAACACCTACTGGATGTGATGATCCAGCTGTGAGGAGATGCCAACAAAGTGTTTTGGAAAAAAGCCTCTAAGAGAAGCTACCACTGACAAACATTTGCAGGCACTTCACATTTCCTCAGGTTTCATAAAACTGACTTTTTCCATGCAACACAAGTTTAAATATTTGTTATTTGCACTGCAAATATTAAGGAAAAAACTCCAAAATGCAATAAGATTTATGCAGTAAGATTATGGAAAATCAGACAGTTAAGTGGGGAATGGAAAGAAGAAACCAGCAGAAGAAAAATTCATTGCCATTGTCAGCAAAGGATTAGTAGGGAAAGCTCCCCAGCCAACTGCTCAGCACTTGTGAGGAAAGACCCCATCCTTGACACACACCAGTTATCACTTCTCCCCCTCTTCCCATGCTCCCTAAATCCAAACATTGATTCTTTTTTTTATTCAAGGAATGGGAATTTCTAAATCCTAAGTACCACTACAAAACTGCTCAAGGTTTCCATCTATTTATCAGGAATGCTTGTGGGTGCTTCCAGTTGGAGGAAAAAAGAGTTTGGGGTGTTGTTTTTTTCCCCAAGTGTTTATTCCTGCATACCCACATATGAGGCTCACTGCAGTCTGGGCTGGAGCTGGGTACCAGCTTTTTATTATTTGTTCTTTCTTAGGTAAAAATCAGGAAAGATTTTAGTGCAGAATAGACCTGATTAAATAGACCTGACCGTCATGGAAAGAATGAGCTTTAATCTCACTTCCTTCACCTCTTACTTATTCCCAGTGCATTTCTCTTTATTCACTTGAATCAGGGTTGACTACTTTGCTTTAAATGCAGAGGTGAGGTGGGCCAGACTTCAGTTTCCCCTACAAAACCCAGTACAGTTCCTGTTTTTCCAGGCCATGTTACCAATAGAAATTCTTTGTTCCAGTTATTATCCAGCCTGACCTCCTGGTCCAGTGCTGAAAACCAACCTTTTTACATATACTAAAGTATTTTCCAACATTCTAGAGCTTTCCCTAAAGGCCAGCTCAATCTTTTTCAAGGCTCCCACGGTTGTGGTTTTGTCCCCTGGAAAAAGGAACGATGTCTCCCCAGCAGACCCAACACAATTCACTTCAGGGGGATTCACCACTGAAAAGGGGAAGGACTAAATCAGATTATTGGGCCTTTTTCTGCCCCAGGGTGCTCAGATTTTATAGCAGGGTATTCCAGAGAGCTGCAGAGAGGTTTAAAATGGTATAAACATGCAGGTGTTGCCATCATGTTGGTGAAGGTACAAAACCCACTGGACACAGACCTGAGCTGGGCTGTGAAAACACAGGGATTGGGCTGGTTCTGTTTCAAACACAGCTCAGCCTTCTCCTAAAAGCAGATTTTTTAAAAGTCACCCACCTCTAAGCTAACTTGCAGTCTACTTTTGATTTCTTGGAATAAAAACAGTCTTGACCTGAGAAAGCAGATCCACAGTACTGTGGCTGTGCCTCTGTTAATTCCAAAGCCTGGCACCACGCTACATTTCACACAATTACACTGAATTTTTTCAGCTTTATCAGCTGAAACCTCAAACCTCAGGGAACAGTCCTCGCTCTCCCACACCCTCACAATCCAATTGTTTATTTGTGTTTAATAAAATTACCTAATTAGACCGTTCTCCAAGGAAACAACTGGCAGCTTTAGGCAAATACAGGAAGACTTCGACACAGCCCAAGGCAAACAACCTTTAAACCTGCTGGACCAGGTAGGTACAAGCACCTCTGCTGATAAACATCACTAATTAGAATTAACACCCACTAATACAAATCCCAGCTTCACAGGAGACATCTGGGGCCTCCAGGTGTGTTTCAGGTCTCAGAGTAAATAGATACATGCACTAAAAACAGTGAATATCAACAGGAAAACTGAATTTTTAGGGTAAGGCCACTGGAATGTAAAGAGCAGGGCTGGAATTTAAGAGATGACTCCAGAAGTCTGGAGTTCCTGCATAGCTCAATGTAATATCAGATATTTACCAACCACATGAGGACAAGCAGGTTTGCTCACAGGCATGGAAAATGAGGATTCCAAGAAAAACCCTGGATCTCACTACAAACTCCAGCATTAACATTCAGTGAGGAGAGGAGAAAAACAAACAGAAAACCAGACACCATGTTGTACTTTTTTTTGATTTTATAGAATTTTTACAATATATTTCTCTTCATTTGCATATTTTACCCACATCTGTAGCTTTCTTTTTACATGTTGAACTGAACTGGAATAAATCTAAAGGTCTGATATATCTTAAACAACTGATAAAAATTGCAAAGTAGTAAACCCGTAAGAAAAGAAATTATAAAACTCTCGTTTTTAAGTGTTTAATGAAAGCAAGTTAAATGTATCATTAGGAACAATATGGTTTGTTTTAAATACATCATAGGTGATTCAGGCAGGACAACTTTTTTAGTTCTTCTTATATTAGGCACATTTTTTTTTCAGCATACCTGTTTTCCAGACAGTTTTATACAATTCAATAGCATCATTCACATCCACTTGGAACTTCTGCATAATTTTCAAAATGTGATTGATCATGAATATTCATTATTGGTATTCTATTCCTCTTTCTTTAGAGCTACCAGAAGAAAAAAAAAATAATCAGTGTTTTTTGTCTGTTAAAAAATCCATAATTAATGATTTGAGTTATAAGGCAGCAACAGATTCAGTGTCAACTCAGGTCACAGTCCTTCAGTTCCATCTAGTGGGTAGAAATTATATTTAGTGGACACTGTTCCTAGACAGTTCCTTCAGGGCAAGAGGACTGACTCACGAGGCCAGTCACTGCTGGTAGAGTAAGTTGAGTGGTAATGCCTAGCAAGGAATTCTGGCCACTCCTGTGTCATCCTTGCAGCCTCATGTCTTCATCCAGAAAGCAAAAGGACAGTCCAACAGAAAAAAAAAAAAAAAAGTGGCTATGACAGAGCTGTGGCAGCTTCTATGAATGGTTTATTTACAGTCTTCATCCCTGATGTGAAAAAAAGAAAAACCTTCTTTGACTGAACAGGCAGAGCCACAGCTCAGCACAGCAGCCATTGCATATCCATGATTCCTCAGCTGTGGATGCCCAGTGAATAGAAGTCCTACTGCTCCAGAGAAGCAATTTCCAAGTGCTCACCTGCCCCATCCACAAAACTCCCTAACATCAGCTTAGGAACATCTCCTTTTGGTGGAGCAACTCCCCGTGCCCAGAATCTGTGCAGACAATTCCAAGGTGTGAAGCAGTTGTTTCCCCAGGATCTCTGACAGCCCAGCAGGGAGGCTGCAAACTCAAACACCGTGGGAACAGAATGATCTGTGCATTAAAGGTACACCACAATCCTGGTAATTCCCTTCCCATATTGAGCTCTTTAGGGAAATCAGCTCAGGGTGCTCAAGGAGGGCTTTCAGAGCAGCATCTCTCTGCTCCCTTTCAGTCTTTCACAAACACTACAACACTTTTCCTGAATCCTGGCATTCTCATTTGCTAAGAGAGCCACTCCATTCCTGAAGGCCATGGCTTCTTGGTCTTCAGTTTTAATTATTTCAGGCAGAATAATCACATTCAGCAATCACTGTGCACTCACTTGGCTGAACAGAAGTCAAAACAAAACTCTACAGCACTAGATTAAAAAAAAAAATCCAAGGGATGCATTCCTGCATGTTTCCCTCTCAGAGGGAGATTGGGCCACCCTAAAACTCCAGTCCCAGCTGATAAGACCATCAGTTCAGAGGACATTCCCCAAAGCAGGGCTCCTGTGCTCTGGTATTTTGGGCACCACTCAAATTTTGGACAAGCAGGGTCAATAAATACATTTCCTTCTGACAGAGCCACTGCTTTACACAACTTGCATTCAGTTACTGATAGAGCTTTTGGCTGCCTTTTTTTTCCATACTCCAGTGTTGGGGTGAAGAAGAAAATAATTAGCATTAAAAGTAATCTCAATTTATATTTGACAATGCCAGCTCTACAAACTGTGCAGTGATACACAAAATACACCCCAAATCTTTCTGTGTTCTTTTTAACTCTTTGGAAAGGGAATAACCAATGTTGCTGTGCAGGAAGAAAGATGATTTATTTCAGCATAGAAGGTCTGCAATTCATTCCATATTCACTAAGAGAAATGTGGTTATTGCTCTGTAAGATAAGAGTGGATTGATCATTAACCCCACCCTGAGTGCTGGGAGTCCACGTTCCCAACATTGCCAAGGACCTCCACTAATATCAAAATAACTGAAGGAAGAAAAGCCTCGTAATTTCTTGTAAAGATGTGATTTTTGAGAAACATCTAAGTTCTTCAGGTCTTCATATCACCACTGCCTTGTGACTGAAGGCCAGCCTTTGCTCTCTGCACTACAGTAATGGGCTACTTGGAATAATGCATTGGAGATAAAGCAAGGTAAGAACAGGTGATCCAAATGAATGAATCAAAGAACAGGAGAAACATAAAGCTCTTGTGAAACTGGAATCCTTCAACTGCTTTGCAAATCACCCACAATTTCTTTTACAACCTGTAGTTTGGGAAGAATTGAAATCCTTTTCCTTGGGAAGTAGCCTCCAAAGCAAAAATGACAGGATTCAAGCGTGGACCATTGGTGCAGCAGCCAGCAGATTCTGGTTTGCCTGTACAACAGATGCTGCTGATGGCATCACCCCGAGTTCAGCAGCATTTTCTGAAGCTGACACCTTTCATGGATCAAGTTTCCTCAGGAGCAGATGATACAAACGTGGGGCATTCCATTCTCATACTTCAGCTACCTTCTTTCCTTTACTTCCTCTGAATAAAAAACAATATTGTTCTGTTTACTCTAACATGCTACAATATGTGCATACATAACTGTAGGCGACGCATGAGTTACTTCAAGATGTGCTTTTTCATTGAAGTGAGCTGTTACTTTTACAAATTCTACATCAAGGTGGAAGGAAGGAAGGAAGGAAGGAAGGAAGGCTGCAGAGTGCTCATACACTGAAGCTGAAGGAACTTCTCCTGAATGGAGTTAAGATGTTTGTTCCAATGTCCTATGGACAAACTACTCTATCCCATGCACTCAGGCCTGAGCCAGTATTAAACATTCCAGAAACTTGTTGATTTGTTTGGATAGTTAATGGCAAGGCTGATAGCAGCAATGTTTTTCAGGGCCTAGAAGAGAAAAGAAAAAGTGAAGTCACACCAAAAATTCTCCTCAAGCCCAAAGTGTAAAGAAATGGTATGAAACTAAACAGAAGTAGAAACCTGGAATTGTGGAATGGTTTGGGTTGAGAGGGAACTCAAAGATCATTTCATTCCACTCCCTGCCATGGACAGGGACACCTTCTACCAAAGCACATTGCTCCAAGCCCCATCCAACCTGGCCTTGGACACTTCCAGGGACAGGGCAGCCAGTGCCAGGGCCTCCCCACCCTCATGGGAAGAATTTCTTCCCAATATCCTAGAAAAGCATTTGTGCATAGTTCACTCACAACTTTCAGAGGCCTGTCAAGGTACTGTAATGACCACATTCATCTCTCTTTTATAAACTCCACTGGGTAATGAGAAACCATTCAGTGTCTGCCACAAAGAGCCCAGAGCCCCCCAGCCCTGGGGCTGTGCAATCCTACCTGTGCTGTGCAGCGATGAAGATGATCTTCAGTATTTAAGGCAAGCAAATACTCCTGTAGAGATCCAAGCTCCTGCAGCCAGAAAACATGCAATGAACACCAATGTTTCTACCAAAGGTGGTATTCTACTAATTCACTTTAAAATGCTGATCATTAGAGCAGTTCCCAAGAACTAAAGGTGTGAGAAGTGCAGACTCTCCCAGACTGAAGCAGTTTGTGATCACAGAAATGAGCTCATGACACTGCTCATATTTAAAGTTCAAAACCAACTCAGTGAAAGCCACATGCAAATACCTTTAAATTAATTATTAAACCAGAATTCCTCTCAGAATAAACAGTGGCTTTAAGGCCTCAATAGTCAGGACTATTACTTAAAGTCCAGTTATGGATAAGGTAACAGAATTCCCCTCTTATTAGAATTTGCTGCCACACTCCATAAGTGATAGTCGTTAATATTTCTGTAGCTCTGAAGGATAAAGGAAAACTGCATTTAGTGTAACACTGAATTCTCTGTCATTCCCAGAGGAAAGGAGGGATAGAAACACAGGAAGGGCTTACAGTAACTCTGTTTTCTGTCACAAAGAAGAGCTCTGCCAGTGCACGATGAAGAGGAAGGAGAATACCAGGCTTGGCTGTGTCGTGACATGAATTGTTTTCCATGTGGGTGAAAAGCTGCCAAAGTGGCTTCAATAAGGTGAGGTCACAGTCCCTGAAAAAAAAGTAATTTATATGAAATCATGATGTAATAGTGAGTAACCACCATGCCCATTTCTGGGAATGGGGAGGTGGGGGGAAACCAAAACCCAATCAAATATAAGAGAACAAAGCCATACATTTGTGACAGTTAAAAATAAAAAATAATCACTTTTCCAAATGCTCTTACATCTAGAAATACTCATGCCATACATACATAAGCTTAAGGACAAGTATCCCTTCTAAAACTCAATTACAGGCTTAGTGGTACAACTGAAAATACTAATTTAAAAGCTATTTACTTCACAGAGAATCAGACCATCACTTCACCAGGTTATTACTTCATCCTTACCTTAATTCTGCAGTATAACTAATACAATGAGAATAAATTTCTAGAAAATTAATTGAAATCTACCTTTGTCCTGTTTTCTGATGATTTTTTTCTCCTTTACAATGACATTTGAATTAATTAGACTTCTTTAAAGGCCAGGAAAGAAAAGAGAGTAAAACATTCCTGCTATCAAAGCACTGTAAATTACATCTGACAGGCAAATTAAGAATAGCTGCTTCAAATCACAAGGGATTTTTGGGATTTTTTTTGCTTCAAAATAATATCATTTTAATGCCTTTTTGTCCCCTTGGCCTTTGCCATTGGTGCAGGATGTGGAGCCACTCACCCCTGGCTGCTGCACTGCACAATTTTCAGGAGCAGGTGGATGGCCTTCAGCCTCTGGTGACCTGTCTGGCGACATGCCACCCCCACCTGCCACTCCCAGATTTTGGCCAGTGGAAGGTGAGGAATTACTCTTTCCTCAGACAGCATCTGCTTTAGAATTTCAAACCCTGGGAAAAAAAAAAAATAAATAAAATTCAAATAGTTGTTCAGTGTTGTAGGGACATATTCTGTTAATATATTCAGTTTGCTCCATGCACCAAGTATTGAATTAAAATAGTAAACAAAAATCTGGGATAACTCTAGATTACATCCTGATATGGCAAATCTTTTCTGGGGAAAAACTTACATAAAAACTGGAAAGAATCATATCCAAAATTAAATTTTTGCCCAAATAAGGCAAAAAAACCACGGGCCCTTCCTATTATATGACATGCAGTAGAGTTCTGCTGATAGCAAATTATTCACCAGCCTCAATTTCATTAAAAATATTTAAACTCTAAAATAAACTAACAAAACCTCTTATGCTAAAAAATAGACCCAGAACCATCTTATTTTAATGGATAACCACTTTTGAAAAATGCAATTACCATTATTTCTGTTTCCAATTACGGCATCCTGGAGTGTTTACTAAATACTCTGTGTAATTACTATGATATAATGAGATTTTGGATGCAAATTACATTACTATAATTGTTATCTCCAAGTTTCTGTGAAGATGTTTGTGTTTCTACCCCAAAGTCACAGGAAGTAAGAGACATCAGTTGAGTTTCAACTTTAACAACTGATCATGTTATTTCTAAGAAACTGAATGCAAATTCTAAGTCAAGGAGAAGGGATAACCACAAGTCTCTCAAAAATCAGCAAAATCACTAAAAAAGGCCCTTTTCAATACATTCTGAACATCTCTTACCTGTCTGAAACCTTCCCAGATGACCTGCTGTCACTGTAAACTTATAACCCCACTCAGTGTTGCTCATGTCAGAAGTAAATCTGTAGTAGAGCGTGTCTCCTATGTGTAGGGAAGGAATAAAGCCCACATTATTATCCTCTGAGTTAGTTTTGCCATCTCAAATGTAATTTAAATGAAAACTCTGAAATTACTTAATTCTAGATGTCTTCATTCAAGAAAGGTGGTCTTTTATTTTTTGGTAACCATGAAATGCAAAGAACAGGTGACAAAGAGGAGGCTGAAGCAAAACCCACAAAGATCCTCTGTCTAAAGATACTGGATAGGAGGGATAATGTCTTTTATATTTTTGACAGCTAAACAGAGGAAATTAAAGAAACTCCATATTCTGCACATGTAACTTCACTTTTCCAATGGTGTTACTGGATCAGTTATGATTTATGAAACAAGAACCCCTACACAGGCAGCCAAGTTCTTTACAACAACACATGAATTCATTGCACAAAAGGTTTAAAGCATTTGAAAGCATAATTTTTACAGATCAGAAAATTAAATGGAAAAAAACATTCAAAAGGTTTTTGCCATTGCAGCATCTTGAGACACATTCAGAGATAAATCCTGGTAGTTGGATGTAACACTACACAAAACATCTTCTTACCTGCTGTGCTCTATAACACTAGAGCTGTTAAAACTTTAAATATCTTTCCCATGAAAAAGCCTGTCACCCTGGGACAAGCAGGTTGGATTTCACTGGGAAGCAGAATTTTCAAAGTTTAATGAACAAGAAAAATTTTGAATTCTTTTTTAGGGTTTATAAGGGAATATTTATAAAAGAATTTCTCTTTTTAGCATGAAATGGAGACAGTGTTCTCTCCTACTCATAGGAGAAAGCCCTTCAATCAAATGAAAAGCCCAGAAGCCTTTAAATGTCTGGTTTCAGCTAAAACCTGTTTGAATCAAGAGCCTTAATCCAGACAGCCTTGGTTGGAAATAAACTTCTGCAAGGTGAAACTCGAATTTCACAGCCAAGGCTGCTCTAAACAATGGGCTTCAAAGTTCAGCTCCTTGGCAAACCTCAGCAACTATCAGGGAGGAGAAAGAAGGCAGATAGAAGTTCACAAAAATCTTGACTATTTCTACAGAACAGACATCTGCTTTTAAATAGCACCTTGTAACCCAAAACCAGCACCTTGTAACCCAAAACCAGCACCTTGTAACCCAAAACCAGCACCTTGTAACCCAAACTGGTTTGCTAAGAAAGTTCCTAAATCTCTTTACAGGTACTGACAGTCCTTGAAGTCAAGAGCTTCCTGCAGCACCCCAATGCTCAGTGGTTAAAACAGTTTAACATCTGAAGCAGGGGACTGTGCAGTCCTTGTGCTCCCTGGCATTTGCTCCTCACTGTGCTCTCACAAATGTGCTCACAGAACCCAGAGTGCAGCTGGCAGTCAAACCCTGGGTTTTTTCCAGCTGTTCTTTGTGGCACCAGCTGGAGCCAAGGTGCTGGCACTGGCTCTCTTTGCTCAGAGCAGCAGCAGAGCAGAGACAGAGATAAGCATATTTATTTTTTTTTTCTTTAAATAAAAAAATGTGCTTCCTGTGGAAAGTAAGACAAGGCATAAACAATGTAAGTGAATATCGTGCAGAACAAGGACTGTGTTGGAACAGGATCAAGATCAAATTTGTTTCCAGTAGCTGAGTGCATGCTTTGACTGAGGAGTGGAAAGAAAAGGTCACAGCACAACAGATAAGCCACTTTTCAGAAACAAATGCATGAGCAGCACGTCAGAGCAAACAGAGTGGAACAAGGAAAGGATTGGCTTTTTTTCTGCACATCTCAGGAACATCCACATTTAACTCATCAGGAGTTTCTCTCAGGAGTCCCAGCAATATCCTGTATAACCTGAATCAGTGCATATTCACCTGGAAGCTCAAAGTCAGTCCATTTCTGTGGAGAGCCACTGAAGCTGTGCCGGTCCTGCTGGAAATCGCTGCTGCTGGACATGAGCAGCTCATCACAGCCCTCCTCTGTGTTACACTGAGAGTCAAACTTGATGGAGAGGTAGATAGCACCAGGAATGTGAACTTTATCCTGAGAAATAAACACAGCAGCTTTGTGTCCTGTCACTTGTACTGCCCAGAACCCACTCCACTTTCACCATACAAGCAAGGGAGATACAAAAAAATCTTACAGCATCTGTGCGAGTAAAAAACTCTTTGATATTTTCACCCAGAGCTAATTTACCAAATGTAAGGCATGGCCTATTGTTCACATTAGCTGTTAAGCATGTCAAATGAATTGCCAGCAATGCTTTCCTTTTTCAAAAGCAGTAATTGTTGCTGATATTGATCTCACTGCCAGAACCTAAGGGGTTATATGCATTTTGAAAATAAAAATCAGAAGAGTAAGAGCAGCAGGGAAATTAAAAATCCCAAGGCTGCCCTGAGGCAATAATTACTTACCAAACTATATCAGAATAATGCTTTCAAACAGTATCAAGAGAAGAAAATCAGAAACTGTTTGTGTCAGAGAAGGGGTATAAAATGAGAAATACAAGAAAAAAGACACCACTCCTACTTTCATCTAACAGCACAAGGGAGTAACACGCCAACTGAAACAAATCTTTGGAAGGAAGGGTAGAAATATTTGATCATTAAGGCCTTGAAACCATTTAAAAATATGATCTGCTTCAAATACATGCACAGTAAAATCACATAAGTTATGCACTTTTCATATGACTGAATTAGAATTACATTAAAGTGCCTGACTGAACACATTTCTTTGCAGGGCAAGACTGAACATACACAAGCACTTCAAGCACAGAAGTCCCAGAGATACCCACATGGAACTTTAAGAGGCTTCTGCTCCAACCCCTGTGTGATTTCAAGTTCAAGTCATGCACTGGAATCCACGGGTGCCTTACCTCAAAGTTGGTGTTGTTGTTGTAAGGATGCTGAGATTCCCGCACCTGCACTGCCATCCCTGGCTCCTCCATGAACTGACAGGCTGTCAGGGCCATGGTCCCCAGCATGCTCTCCTTGCAGCCATGCAGCACTTTCTGGAGAATCTGGGGAGGAGAAACATCATATAAATACAATTTACTGTCAAAAGAACATTTACAGCTGTAGGTGCTGATGGCTGACATGAGTCATGTCCACCATGCAGTATTTTGGAAGAGGGAATCAAGGTACCAGCAAGAAATAAGATAAATTCACAAATGATGCTTACAAATGTCATCTCCATAAGCACAAGAGACTTATTCTGTCCTCTGTTCTAGATCTTTCATTCTTTATTTGATAAAAGCATGATATTGGCTATGTCTCTTCACACAACTGCTAGAATCAAGGCTAATCCGTAAAGTAATTGACAGGAAACTAAAGCTGTATTCAAGTGAGATAAATAACTTTGTTAATATACTAAACAGGCACCCTTACCTTCTATACCTACAGGTTTTGATTTGAATAGCTCACATATTTCAGCTTTCAAAAAAAAAAAAATAATGTACAACTCTGTGCATAAAAAGAAATTATAATGATGGCTGAAGTTTTGAAAGCAGCAGATGCTGTGTGTTTACAACTACCCAAAAATGTCCTTTAATCTGTCAGGACACACAAAATATAATTCAGAACCACCTGATTCTCCCTTTTTATTATTTTTATAATATTGCATAAAAGCTCTGAATCAGGAATTCTGTTACTTGAGGACCTTTCAGGCCATCAGAGCAACTCATTGCATGTCTTCACCTGCCATCTCCTAACTCCTCCTAAAAAATGTCATACACCAGCCCAGGCCAGCAGGTTCATCTCCAAACCAGCCAAAAACTGACTTCTTGGGAAAAGGAGTTTAAAAAACAAAGGCAGCATGTAGCAGTTCCCTGAATGCACTCTTTGCCTTGCACTTGCATAACAGCCTAAAACAAAGGCTAGGCTTCTGCATTTAATGTGCCTTAATAGATTTTATTCGATCAGTTCATCCTGCCCTTTTCTGAACCCATAAAAACACCCTGGGGCAACAATTTCCATGACTTACTGTGTCAAGAACCTGTTCTTTTGGTTTGTTTTGGACCTGCCACTTATTACCTTAATCTGACACTCCTTTGTTTTTTTACTGGGAGGGCCAGTGAATAATACTTGCTCTTAACTTTTGCATGCTATTTACTGCTTTAAATCTACAGAGAAAGAGGAACAGACTTTTCCATTACTCCTTCAATGCCCCACAGGAGAAAGATCCAGAATGAAGAAAAACAGTTGGTTCCTCATACTGAAGTTATTCCATGGCTGTAATAATCCCTGCCATTCTTCTCTTCCACTTGTACTGCATCTTAATTTTTTACTGAGATGAGGGAGTCACTGCAGTCCAAAAGAGTGCATAGTATTGGTTCAGTGACATATCAATGTCTTCTGCTTTATTTTTCATTCCCTCTTTGAAGAGTCCCAGCACTTGATTTGCTTTGACTGCTTTGAGCTGATGCTTTCATTACAACATTCTACTGTAATTCCAAGATCACTTCCACCAGCAGCTCATCAGTGGAGTAGCAGGTATTACAACATACACATTGAAATCTAAGAAAAAGATTTTAGAAATCTAAGAAAAGCTTTTAAAAGGCACTGCCTGGATAACCAATTTCTCTAGATTACCATCTAGATTGTCTATTTTCAAACTAGACTGCCTATTTCACCAATTTCTCTTTCATAACTGAAAGAGTTCTCTCTACACAGCTAGTTTTTCCAGTTTCTGTTAACAAGATCAGCACATCAAGACATTGACAGATTCCAATCGTTTTTTTTCAGAACTAATTTAAATTTTGGAGTTTCAATTTAGTTGAAAAAAGGAACTGCAAGTATTTTTGTCAGTCAGAGTCTCATGGCATGTAGGCACAGGTTCTGTTGACATGTCTGAGTGAAATCCACTTACTTTTTCCCATAACTGCTTCTCCTCTAGCTGCATCAGCATGTCCAGGATGTATGTCATATGGGCTGGCCCACTGAGATCTAGGATTTCCTCATTTATTGCCACATCATCAGGCCACTCAGCTAACAAGGAAGCCAGCACATGCCTGGCATACAGAACTGCAATTGCCTCATTCACACGATACAGGTAGTCCCTCACAGCCTTTTTACTCCTGGAGTCCAGCTCCTTGTGCAGGAGAATGGAACTCTTGGTGCGTCGCTGCTTGGCATAGCTGAGCTGCAGGTCACTCTCTGTGTTGGTGATGAGTTTCTGAGCAACAGGATTGGTTTCTTCTGTTGCTTTATCACAGAGCACAGGCTTTGACTGCAAGAAAAAAAAGGCAAGTCTGAAAACATTTACTTGTTTGAAAGCATTGCTTATGTGAGCGATCCCACTTTCTGACCAGTCAACAAATGAATTTGCAAAAAAAACCCCACAAAAGTGGGATCACTCACACAGCTACAGATTTCCTGAGAAACACTGTTTGTGTCTACACACCTCATTATACATTTGTGGAAACAGCACTTAGAATTCTAGCCAGAAGTGTTAACTGAAGCTCACCTACACAGGTAAAGCTACCAACTGCCCCGAAATGAAGCAAGTTGGGAGGGGCTTTTGGAGATCGCTTGGTCCAAATTTGGTTAAGGTTGAGAGAACTTCAAAATCAGAGCTTTGTCCAGTTCAGTTTAGACAATTTCCAGGTGTGGATATTTCACAGCCTCTGTATAAGCTGTTGAAAGGCCTATTTTTTTCTTATAATTATGTGAAACTGCTTCAGGAAGCTCCTTTCCTTTTGCTGTGCAACTGATAAACAGCTGTGCTGGTGACACCACATGGGCAGCAGTGAGCCCTCAAAATAAAGCAGAGCTGTGGGTCCCTGCTATTGAATGCAAAACCTACAGCTTGTGAGTGTAGTGTCTGCTTTACAGGATAAATTCATTGCTTCCTTGTTCTGCTGAATTCACTGTAAGATAACAATGATATGCTAAAACAGTAGCATGGCATAGGCTTACAGCAATGAGATAAAATCTCTCTTGTGTAAGGGGAGGAAATTACAGCCTGCAATCACAATTTGTTCTCCTGACCTGGGAATCAAATTCTTTCACTTCCTTAAGGAAGGAATAACAAGGAAGAAATACTTGCTTCTTGTACCTGTTCATTTATTTTGACATAAAACACTGATAACAGATTATTTCCGATTTAAAAAAAATTCTCAGGTTTGAAGTTACTAAACAGAAGCTACTGAATGCCAAAACTCATTCTTTTCCAATTACTCCTGTTTGTAGAGGTGTCCATACCAAACAGGGTAAGATGATCATATCTGTATCCACTGCCTTGGAACTCTGCTCCTCCAGCCTCAAGCGTTTGCTGGGCTGCCACTTCTGAGCCAGCGTCCGGATCCTCTCATCTGTTGTGATTACATCCCCATCAAACCTTCACAGAGGCAAAAGAAAATCAAAAATACACAAATGTGTTTCCAAAGTAAGGCAAACTCTATTAGGGCAATTAAATGTCAATTAAATCTTCCCACCTTCTGTTTTGGAAAGATTAAGCTCTGCCTATTTTTATCATGTTAGCTGTCCCCCTGTTCTAACAAGCCAAAGGATTTAAATGTTATAAAATCACTCATTTCTGTGAGAACATGGTGTGTCTGTGAGATGCTTTGTGTACCAGAAGCCACATGTGAGCTCTTGACTCTTCCTCAGTTCACAGAATTCAGAGCCATAGTGGATCTTCATAGAGAAGAGCATGTGATATGTTTGAGACGATGGTGACTTGCTTCCATAAATACAACTTAGCAGGAGTTTATTTCCTTACTTCTTCACACATGAAAACCAAATCTTATCCTTGGAAGAATTTCTATTCAGCACTGAGAGGATTTTAGATTTTCACCCACCACTGTTTCTCTGCTGGACCCAGGCTTGCTTTCACCTACCTCTTTTGAACTTCCAGGAAAAAAGAATCCGTTCTTTTCATCTGCAGCTCGTACATGGCTCGAAGAATGTGGAGAGGTGCATTAAGAGCATCGTGTGTCATCTGAGCAAGGAGCAAAAAGAAATGAAAAATACCCCAAAAACACATTAGAGGGGGAAAAGAAAGATTGAGTTTCTTTAAGGATGAGCTAGGCATTATTTTCCACTTTGTGGGTAGAGAATTAATGAACTTTATTATCTGAATTTAATAATCTGGATTAATAATAATGAAAAGCAATTTAGCAAAGCACTGTATAATGATTTTGTAGTATTCATTACTGTAGTTCTATTTTATTTTCTTTGAAGAATGATGCATTGAAATCAAAGACCCATGCTCTATAAATTTAGAGGAAAAACAACCACATGAATTACCAAATGTTTTATGCAACTAGCAAATGCACATTTACCCAAAAGGAGGTAAACTAATTTAAATACCAAGAAACATATTTTGGTGGCTTCATCCAGGCCCTCCAGAGGATCAAGTTTGTTCTGCTCTGAGTCAACAGGACCAACAACAGGCTGCTCCACATCTTGATCTTGTTCCCTGTCTTCCAGTTCAGTATCCTCCTGTTCAGCCAGGGAACTGATATCTTGCTTTGAGGAATACAGCATTATTGACAAAATCTGCACAGAGAAAAGGTAGCATATGGTGTGACAGCTGTAGGTATTATTAGTTTGGTTGCAAGCAGCATCTTAGAGGAGCATTATCAGACCTGGACATGCTATTTTACAAAGAAGCACACCTAAAAAATAAAAAAAACAACCCCAAAACACAAAACAAAACCATTTCCCATTTCACTAATGAGTTACACCTTCCATGCTGCTGCAAAGACAACTTGAGTTATTAGCTGAAAGTGCAAAGAAAGTTGAGAAAGTAATTAACCATTTCAATACATCAAAGATTTGAAGATTTCAAGACAAAACCAGAGCAAAGGTGGCTATCACCAAAATGCCAGTGATGCCCCTACACACCCTTCTCCTTTGAAAACATACCTCTGGCTTCATCATAGTCCTAAAAATGAATTAACACAACTCCTGCCTAAGATAAAACATAACTAACAGTAGAACCACACTCATCTTTCAGCAATTAACAACCACTGTGAAAGAATATGCCCATGTGTGCATTGATCTCCCCACCTGCACTGCAGCAAAACCTTGTGCAAGTCATGCTTTTCTTAGAGATTTTCTAAACTGAAGAACTGAATTTTCAAGAACAGTCTAAATAAAATCCATAAAACAATCTGAGTAGGTGAGAAATGTCTCATCCTGCAAATTTTTTTCCAAATAAAATCAGATTAGTGAAAATCAGCTCCTGTTTTAAAGAATTTAGTCTATTATCCACACGATTATGATGGGCAGAAGGAGTGAGATTTAGGGATACAGTTGAACAGTTTTTTAGGGACTAATTAGAGATAATCCTGAGTCCCCAGGAGGGCAGTGTACTGCCATAACTTTTCATGCCACTGTGTGAAGCTTGACTTTACAAAATATCACTTTTCTTACCTCCAAGTCTCGGAGAAGCCAAGTCTTACTGAAGCCTGTTCCTTTGCTACACTTCTTCACCAGAAGTTTGAGTAAACCAGACTGAAGAAAGGCAGACTGGATCTCCTTAAAGCCATGAATCTGCACACATAGACACACACAAATAAATAACTAAAAAAGGAAGAATGCATCACAATGCTTGTGAGGCCTCGTCACAAAGCCTCGGGTGAATTTCCTGCCCAGATGAACAACACTGGGAATCTTTTCCTTTCATTTCCCTAAAATAAAAATCCCCACTTAAAATCCCTTAAGGTATCATCTATGATGTGCACAGAGCACAGAGTAGTAACTGAGTATCTGTTTTGATCTGACAGTCAAAAAAAGAGAATAACATTTCCTCTTCAAATACTTCAGGACTGAGAAAAGTCCATAAAACCCATAAAAATATCCATAAAATGTTATCACTAGGAATTCCTTCCTTAGCTCTCCTGAATGGCTGGCCCCCACAGAGGAGAAGAAAAGCAACTTCCAGCTCAGACTCAGAAAAGCCATTTAAAGGCCAGCAGCATTTTCCAGGCATAAAGGGATCCAGCTGTGACAGAAATGCCCTTGTGGTAATTCCCCAGTGTGCTCAGTCAATGCCCAGGTTCCTGTAGCACAGGGTAGAAGATGAATTTTTATTTGTCTATCATATTCTGAGTCAGGTACCTTCAGAGTTCTGTAAAGCCCCTTTAGAGCAAGTGACAAGACCCAAGTTGTTTCCACTGCCTCAGCATAGGTGCTGTCCATGCTGGTCTGCAGGAGGTGGCTGGAGATGAGGACAAAGTGCTGCAGGTACTGCCTCAGCTGGGCCTGGCAATCACTGCCTTCTTGCTCACATTTCTGAATCAACTGATAGTCTTTCACTACAAGAGAGAAAAAACACAACTCACTTGCTTCAGGTTAAAAATTCACTTAATTTAGTTAAAAGTACTTCGTATTGAATGACGTTGTTGTCATCTCTTAGTAGATGTGAGTAGGCTGAGACATGAGAAATCCTTATATCAATTATGTTCTAATAAAGATCTTATAGAAAAATTATCACAGATTCCCTGAACAGTCAAGAAAGTATTTAATTTTTCAGTGCAAGTTAAAAATCCCCAGGTCACTTCTGCTAACAGCACATATTTGCACATTAAAGGTACAGCACACAAAGTGGCACATGTTGTATTGTACAATTAAAATGGGGAAAAATCTGACCTGCAATTGATATGATGAAATAAATATTGCTGATCTTACTGTTAAAAATGTCAACAGTTAAACAAAAAGGAAAGCTTTTATATTCAAATCTTCCTTCAATATCAAAAAGTGGTTTAGTTTGTTGATTTTTCCAAATGTCTTTTATACAACTTCAGTAGTCAAATCTTAGGACAACCTTTGCTTTATTAAGTTCACAATATTAGGTCATACAAAGAGAAAAGTCCTTGCTCCTAAAAACCCAGCTGATTTGTTATATATTAAATGTTTCACTTGGCCTCAAATTTTAGGGATATCCAAACTGTTTTTAAGTTAGCATTAAGCACAGGTTTGTAAAGGAGAAGACACAAGCACTACACAAATCTTGAAACAGAAACAACTGCTTCATCAAAAGCCTATTTCTGAGACTTCTCAATTACCAGAATGGTCTCAAAAGTTTTCTAAATCCTTTTCTGAATGAAGAGAATTGAAATAATTGCTGCAGAAGCTTCACAATTTGGCAGTGACCTGCAAGCAGAATTTGGTAACCTATGAACAGAAAGTCAGGCAACCAACTAATAATGGAATTCAAACCCTGCAGACCTGCACAGTGGTCTAGGTAACATTTGCTTTTGGGTATCTGTAACCAACTGTAAGGAGATACTTTGTGATTCTCTGATAAAACAAAAATGTTACAGAACCTGTTTTTCTCTTTCTGGTTTTGATGTCTACAACCACTGCCCTGTTTTTCTCAGTGAAGTGCTTCAGGATGATCACATTATGAGGCTCGTTAGCATTGTCCATGTACACAGAACGAGTGCCCATGCACAGCACCTGAAACAGCAGCAGAACTTCAGTTAGCATCTGGAATACTTATTCACAAATACACAGCCATGTCTTATTTACATTTACATATGTTACATTTGCTTATTCTTGCTGTTGTATTTTTTAGCTGAACCACTGCTTGATGCCTGGTATTTGCTGATCTCTAGAAAATGGAAGTTTGAGTCTGTAAAGGAAATGTCTACACCAACCAACTTAATATTACATAGGCAATGTATGAGTTATGAACATCAAGATGGAGAATGGATTGGTTTTCTTGTACAAAAATCCTTTTAGATACTGAAACAAACGAAGCTGGTTTGCTTGTAGCAGTTATAAGTAACATCCAAAGAAATGCCAGGCAAAACCAGCCCATTATTCTTCATTAGATCAGTGTTAATTGTGCACAAGTGGAAAGATGTGAACTCTGACACACAGAGAGGTTTTGAGAGTTTCTAAAGGTTGCTCCCTGATGGAATCTGTAGAATTTAGAAAGAGATACCTAAAAGCTCTAACCAATCTTGTTTCCTTTAGGACCAACAGGCCACTTACCTCAGGAAAGCCAACCAGCACCAACAAAGTGAAGATGTTGGTGTGCTTTAGCTGGAAGGGCAGCTGCTTGATGCAGTGGTCAGTGAAAGCTGCAATCACATGGTGCCACTGTGCAGAGGAGTTCAGGGACCGCAGGATGTCTGCCATGGAGCTCGCCCAGTCCAGACCTACACGACTGCAAAGCAAGAGCAGGCTGCATTAGGAAGGCTGATTGCAGACTCATCTGAAGCTATTCTTCCTCAAAACAGCTTATCACTGGTAATCTGTCACAGCTGCAGCTTTCAAATTATTACAGAACTGTTTTTCCAAATACTTGAAGCTTTCGTGCCAGCTGACACATGAATTCTGCTTTGCTTTCCATAGAGCATAAATACTGTTCTGTTTTCTGAGAGGGTCTACAGTCTCAAATCAAAGTTTGTCTGAATATTGCCACTGTTAACGCTGAATTTTAGTTGAGAACTCAGAAGTTTCTGTTTGCATGGCAGCAAGAGGTTTATTTCCCATGTATGTGACCACCAGCTCACTCTGTGGATCACACAAATAACCTGCAGGGACTCTTACACTAAAGTTAGTTTTTGAGAAAATCCTTTCCCTCAGCTTATGCTCTGGATATTCTGCTTTGAAATTTCATAATCTTTTCTATTTGTTTATGAACCCTCCCTGTAAAACACAGCTACAATAAAAAATAAGTCACATTTAACAGGCATGACATTAACCTCAGAATGCTTGAGAGCTTTCTCAGGATCTTCAGTATTTGTCCCTCAATGCTCTTTCCAGTAAAATTTTACTATAAAAAACCTCTCTACCAAATACTCTTACATAGAAGGGCCACATCCAGAACTCAGCACTGATGATAGTTATGTGACACACCCTCCTCCTTCCCCAAGTTACACAAGAGATTTCTAACAATGTGAGAGAATTAATGTCAAACAAAAAATAAAGGACTGTATTTTTGGTTTTCCTCACAGTTTCCAAACCTCACTTACTCCCCATGACACGCTGTGTAGGTAAGCACATGAAATTAGGCCACTCTTAAGCATCCAGCCTTCTTCTGGAAGGAAATTAAGATTCCCATTGCAACCAGGGCTGCAGATTCTAAGCCCCTTCCATGACCAGGGTCATAATAACCTTTCTGTTAAAAAGCCTCTATGCACGAGGCACACATGAAAGAAAATTAATGTTCAGCAGTGATTAACTAAGGGTTAAGGTAAGAAGCACCTGTCTAAACACACAGCTCCCAGACTGAACAGAAGATGAGTTGTCTTCCATCCTTCTGGCACTGTAGACCCATCTCCTGGTACAAACAAATTATGTTTGGCTGAAAGGATTTTAGTCACAGCAGCATCCACCTCTGCAGGCATAAGCCTGAGGATTAACTGGCCCAGGAGTCCCAAGGTTAAATGATAAGTTTCATTCAGGTGACCAGCATTAGAGATAACAACATGAAACATCAGTGGAAGTATTTGCTCCAGGTTGATCAGAGACATTGTGGAGCCCTGTGGAGAGAGGAAAATTTCAGTGAGGCAGGGAAAGAACACAAGATTTTTAGTCAAAGTCAGCACATGCAAAAGCTTCTGTTCTCTTCTAAAGGTCTTTCAAATGAGGCAGAAGGAATGAGAAACTACATGCCTGCTTTGGTTTTTGGCCTGTTAGTGTGACACACTAACATTAACACACTACTTCACAGATACATTAAAATTCCCTTCCTTCTCCCCCCACCCAGGAACAAACCTTATATTCCTCAGTGATGTCAGTGTCTGAAGACATTCTAATTCACATTTCATAACATGTAAGCAACATGGGCCCATATCTCATATTTAATTCCTATGAATTTTATATTCATGTTATTTGGGCACCTAGAAAACTACCCAGATGGAAGTAAAAGAACTAACTGATTTGAAAGGTGGTAACATAGCTGCCAGCAACCCCAAAATCCTCTTCTGAGAGCATTCAGCAAAAACTTGTTCCTGGCTAGGTATTAAAACCTTCTCTGTTGGTTTTTGTGTTGAATCTTCTGAGAGGGAGTCACCTGCTTTGTAAATAAAAACAAAATAAGAAAATCATCTAAGTGTCATTAAAAATAAATGAAATAAGTGATAGCTTAATTTTTATAATCCAAATTTGAAAATAGAAATTCTAAAAATAATTACTACAACTTGAAAATAAAGTCTTTATAAAAAGTGTATTGAAACAGAAGGTAAAGAAATTTATACTATCTAGTAAAATCATATAAAGGACAGTACTACAGACAGATCCATTTAACTATCACAGTTCTTACAACCCCAGTCTTTAACAGGATAGAACACTTATTTTCTGGTTCCAAGTGCATCAGAACACACAAGTGTTGTGTTAGACCAACAGGGACTATAATCTCCATACATGGATAAATATTTGTGGAAATCTACTCTGATTTCCAGACTCTTTTAAACAGACTGCAAGGCATTTGTTCAAAGCAATGTCTGGCAGGTTTTCACAAAGCAGACATAGACATTTGAAAATATGCAAAACTGGATTAGGAATAAAAAGGACAGCTGTTTGTTTGCAGATGAGTGGATATTTCTGTGACAGAGAAATGAGAAATCATTTTTTACCTGCTGCAGGAACATTCCCATCCACAGACAAGTCTGACTCTTGTCTCACAACAGCTTTCTTTGCAGAGACAGCTTTGATTTCAATTTCTTGTTTTCCTACTTTATCTTCTGCAGGAGACTGGATTTCCTTGTGAGTATCTCCTTTCCCCTAAAAATAGAACAGAAGTGCTAAAAGATTAAAACAAAATGTAATACCTGCAGGAACAAGCATGGAAAGAATTCAGTCATCTGCACTTGACAAACATTTTTCATTGACTATCAAAACTTTCTACTGAAGAATTCTTGATGTATTCATGTCTTAAGCTTCCATACAATTAAATTATGTTCTTTTATTTTGCTCATATCTCCCTGCATAAAATTATTACACAATAATTGTTTTAAACACTGTATAAAACTGTAGGAAACTCATACTCCTACTCAACAGTGCCAACAACCAGGGGAAATGACAGCCCTTTCACAAAGAACCAGACATGCCCCTCTCCTGATTCACTTTTGTGAATCAGTTCAGAACAAGAAGTTTTTCATCAGCAGGATCTAATGAAAAAAACAACTGTTCCCTTGTCCCCCAATTTCTCCCTACAAATTAAATCATTACTATCCCTTATTTCAGTCCCACATTCAGAACAGGCTGTTTAAACACCTGAAGATGTTTAATATCAGATCACATATCTGATGTCAGGGGATCTGGAAATAACAGGTACTTACACTACGATGCACCAAAGGGCGTGTGCTGCGTTTCTCATCTCTCCCCTTCCCTGCTCTGTCTCCAGCAGGACTTTTTGGAGCACTGTCTTTGGGAGGGCTGCCTGAAACAGTGTCATTCTCTGAGAAGGACTCATCTTCTGGTAACATGGAGAGAAGAGCTAAATTTTTCAGCCCTGGGAGCAGAAAAGTTATGAAAGTTATTTAGCTGTTGCATGGCAAGACAGACAAAAAGCAGAATTAAAACAGTTTAAAAGAGAACTGCAAACTTCTTACCCACTATCTTTTTTGATACATTCAAAATAGGTCCCTATTGTATAACTCTATTTTCTGTAGTAGGTCATTGTCCACAGAAACCCCCATTTCCAGGCTAGACAAATGGACACCACTGCCAGAAATTTATACCACAAACACGATTAAAAATCTCTTCCCAAGAGATGTAGAACAAAAAACTTTTTCCACCAAGTTATTTGCTGTCTTTCAGCTGTCAGTGATACATTACTAAAAGAACATGAAGCTGTATTGACTGATCCCTTTACAACAGCTAAGATGGAAAAAAAAACAACCAGAGTCTTGCCAAGTTGTCTCCAATGTTTATGTAAGCATAAAATTAGTTTTCTCAAGCACTCTATTTTCCATGTTCCAATGACCCTGAAAGACACTGGTTCTACATTTGCTTTCTACATAAACAGTTATTCTCAGTGAAGTACACAGTAGCTTCCCCTTTCCTTTGGAAACTTTAAAGTCAGTAACCACAGACATTTCTGACACTTGTAGAAAGCATTGTTCAGAGCAGGAGGAGCTGACTCACCTTTTCCATGCTGTGCTTTCATCAGGCAGTCCCCAATGAGCTGAATGCACTGATGCTGCAGAACTCTGGCATGACTGAGGACCTGGAGATCCAGTTTCTCTCCTTCTACTTCCTCCCCATTTGCCAGATCTGCACTGTAGAGAGTCAGGGCAGCAAAGAGCAGCCAGGAATAATTGTGGACGTAGGGCTGGATGAGGCGCTGCCGGTCACTGATCCGGATGGTCACCATGGGATACACGGTGATGCTGTGGGTGGGCAAGTGGCTGGAAGGAGAAGGGACATTCAGGAATGCAGCTGGTTTTTTGCTGACCATCACAGTCAGTCAACACAAAACACCTTCACAGGAAGCCACTTAAAGCCCAACACATTCCAGAAAAAGTGTGGACCTGTTTTTTATGACCTCTGGAGCACTGAAAGCTGTTGCTTTCCACAGCAGTGATTGTCATACAGGAATGGTAATTCCTTCTGCAGCTTTCCTTGCCACATCCAGAAAATAATTTGCTACCAAGTGACTTCAGAGGTTGAGGAAGATTTCCAGACATTTTTGCCAAACTGGTCCTACTTTTGTTTCCCCAAAGGACACCAAGGAGATGTTCTGATGTCAGAAACAGCTTTGCAGGAAGCACCATGAGAATAACTGATTGTATTTAGCTACTAAATATTGTCTTTCTGCCATGTAGGGGAAAGCAAACCACATTTTTAATACCTGTCAGAGTATTTCTTTGCATGATAGCATCCATAGCAAAGGTCAAAGTCATCACAAACGTTGCAGTTCATTCTCCGACCTATGATAACTCCTTGGCAGTGATCACAGGCATATTCCATGTTCACCATTTCATGGTCATCCTCATGTCCTTCAGGTTTAACTCCACCTGTAAAGAAAGATTTCCATGTAAATCTTTTTGAGAAAGAACCTTCCCTAATTTCAAGTTCAATTTGGGAAATTCCTACTCGGGAAAGAGCAGTTAAACATTTCCAAAGAACCCAGGAGAAAAGTGTTTGACTTTATTTTGTGTATAATTATACAAGATACTGTTTTGGCTTCAAATACAAGGTTTTGAGGGGTTATTTAATGGTTCTTACCAAGGAAACAAGTTTTACACAGATCCATGTCATTGCACTGCAGGCAGCGGTAGCGATGCCACGGCGCAATTTCATCGCAGCCATCACAGGATATGTCCACGTTCAACAGGTCACAGTAACGAGCAACAAACATGTGCATCTACAGCAAGAAACCAACACAATTTACTTGAGAATTGTTTTCTGACTTTGAGAAAGCTTCAGACACGAAGCAGAACATTTCCCCTGCCAAAAATGAATTGGGGTCTTTTAATCATTTTAGACTCCTGAAAGTCTATGGAGATCCAACTAATAAAAATTAATTATCAACCAGACTCCTTTCTCCCCTTTAGGCTTTTAAAGGTCTCTTATTTAACCCCTTCTGCAGATAAATAAACAAAACATGAGGTCACCTTTCTCTGCTTCTCTGGGTCAGCTTGAGCTATCTTTTCATACCAGGTCTCAAACATTACATCCTGACATTCATCCATCCATTCACAGTTTTGCTTGTAGTCTGCAATTTCATCTTCTTCACTCCACTGACTACAAGAAAAGCAAGCTTACAATTAAGTTTGAATGCTATTGGGCTTCTCTTTAATAAACCTTTACTTTTTAATGAAAAACAAAGTACTATAACATTCTAATAAAAACAGAATTGTGAGGGATCCCATTTACCAATTTACATTTAATAAATGACCATACAGACACCTGCTTCTTGCTTCTGTGACAGGTTATTAAATACATATGGGGACCATAATGCAAAAATCAGGAAAATCTACTCTTATAAAACAGCTTTTGGAATGCTGGCAGATCAGACCAGACATTTTAAGCTTTTTTGGCCTTCACATTTGCTTATGTGAAAGTACAGTTAGTATAAAATTGCCATATCAAGTTGTTAAAAACATTTGACATTCATCAAGCCAATAAATTGTATTATATACCTCCTGCTACACTTCTAAACAAGCAAAGTGTTGCAGTAGTAACCAGGTTAAATATAAGATTCCAATAGTTTTTAGACTAGCAAAATAAATTTAAATACTTCAGTTAAGCCCTTGGATACTGACCAGAATTATGCCATACTTGTTAATAGCACCCTTACTGCTTGATCCAGCATGAAGTTCAGGAAGCTTTCTGGGTAAAATGGAATCAGTATTCAGTAGCATGTGAAAGCTGCATTCCTCCTGACTCACCAAATGACACTGTCATGGATGCTGATGTTCTCCTGTGATGTTGTCATGAGCAGCTGTGGCAGCTGGATCTCAACAAAGAAGGAGAGATCACTGGGCTCCCAGCTCATATCCAAGAGGTGGAGGAGAGCTGTCTGCACACAGGATAAGGCAGGAAGCAACGACCTAAATAAAAACAAAAGAAATTAAAACATGACAGCTCTAAAGCTGACAGACCTTGAGTTGAAATTGTGTGTGGGGAGGAAGGGTAGAAAAACCCCTACACACTGATTTTCAGGTTTTATTATGCATTAAAGTAACTCTGTGGCAGGAACTCGGGTTTATCAAAGTATTCAACTTACACAATTTAGCAAGTATAGACTATGGAATTGAAAATAAAAAAAATCATATAAATAAAGCAAGCAATGTACTGTACCTGTCATTAATTGTACTAAATCCTTTCACAGAATTTACCAGGAACAAAACAAGCTGATAGTAGGACTCTCGAATCTCTTTGTGTAGCTCAGCACCACAGCCTTCCAAGTTTCCAAAGTAGCTGCAAATTAAAGAGTCAGTTTAATAGCCTAGAATATTTCTGTGATATTTTAGGTAGCATAATTTGTGCAAATTTTACAAACAGGCCCTTTTAAACCCCTCTCCACAAGTGGGAAGGATGTTAGTTTTATTTAAAAATGTGGTCTAGAAGTTTCAAACAAAAATGAAAGAATCCTGTGCCAGGGCTCAGAAAAACAGGCAAAGAGAACATTGTCATAGCACTGAGAAGAGAACATTCCTTTAAATTAAAAAGTTGCTTTAAAAAAATTTAATCAAGATCTTAAAGGAAATCAGTGCATTGCAAGATAACCACAGAAAGCTCCTGACAAGTGAGAAGCCAAGTGACAGAGTTCTGACAGCACTGGCCAGGTACAACATAGAAATCAGACCTTAACATGTCCATGGCATGAACAGCTAGCCTGAAAACTAAACCTCAATTCATATTTTTATTATCCACGTGGATTAAAAAGCAGAACTTTCTACCCTTGTCAATGTACATGCCTGGAGGAACACAAGAACTAAGACAGTAAATCACATGGCTGAGATTTACCTAAACAATCACTTACTTTGTAAAATCTTTCTGACAGGCTAGAAGTTCCAGGAGGAAAAGTACACAGGGTGGGTGAAAGCAGTGTGGCTGCCCAAGTGAGTCCAGGCACTGGCGGATGGTCTTGAGCACTTCCATAATACTCTGCCCTTGGGATTTTCTCAAGGCAAGAACCTTTAAAACACTGAAAGCAAAAAATATCATTCAAAATTTCAAAACACTGTGCTTAAAATAACACAAATAAAAGAACAATTCAGTAGGTGATTGAGTTGCTTTGCATCTGAATTTCCAGCTCTATTTCAGTGTATTAGTTGGAGTAAGTGATAAAGCTTCAAACAGAATCCAGCTCTTCCTGCACCAATCCATGTTCAAGAGCCCAAAACAGACAAGCTGAGAATTGGAGATCTCTTTTGATTCAGGTTTTCAGAATATCAGGTAATTTAATGAGATGCAATGTGCCTCTATTTGGTACCAAGGATTGGTAATAGTGATGCACCATGTCTTTGCTTTTGCAGATGAAAAGCAAAACGCCTCTGCAAACACATCTGAGGAAGCAAGACAATAAATTGCCAAATGACTGTTTTTTACATTCTGTTCTATGTGATAGAAACAAATGAAATGAAATAGTATTCTCTGAGTCCCTAGATCCTTGTGAATAACTGAAGTTTGATACATAAGTCTGACAACTGTTTATATACAAAATATTCTGCCATATTATCTTGCTGCTAAAATATTTTATTCCACCTGAAGAGGGTGTGAAGACTTCTGTGTATTATAACAACATTTTCAATTTGCTTACTTTTCATGTGAAAGTGATTGATCCTTAATAAAGTCTAATATGTTCTTCAAAATAGGATATTTTTCCTTCACAGTAGGCACAGCTCTTGGCTCTTCCATCGACCTGAACGACAGCAGCCTCAATCTTCCACGGCCGAGCTGAGACTTCCGTGTAGGAGTGGAAGGAGGTGATGACACATCTTCTTGCTGTGAAACTGTATTTTCAACAGGCTTACTATGAGATGCAGATGCAGCTTCTGCTTGGTGGAGGTCTGGAATTTGTTTAAGTTTCAGATCAGACTGTAATGTTTGACCCCCCTCTTTTGAAACAGGGTGAATTCCTGCACTGGACGACACCGACTGTGCTGCCTGGAAGTCCATGTCCACAGCTGATCCTTGTCTTTGGCATTTATCACTCATATACTGCTGGGGATCATCCATGTCTTGGGCTTCCAAACTGTCTGAGGCAGAATCTTTTGTCTTTGCTCTTATGGGCAAAAAATTCAGTAACAAAAGGCTCTTCTGCACACAGAGTTTTGCTGCAGCAAAAATTGGAAGAGTTAAAATCATGACAATAGAACAACAAATTTTCTGTCTTATGCTTAAGAAGAAAGTGATTTATCTTATTTCTTCTCAGCCAAGAAAGCTAGAAAATACTGCTTTTCTTGTTATATTGACCATGATGCTACTGGTTGCTTAAGTTCAGATTTCCAAATGCTAAATCTGAATAATCACACTGAACCATATGAGGCACAAAGTAGTCAGTGAGAACACATTTTGTACTAATATCAATCAGCTGATGTTCTAACATCAGTTAAATGTGGTAAGAAGTATCTACAAAACCAGATGAACATAAGCTCAGAACAAAGTGAGTCAAGTGAAAAGTCACTCCCTGCAGAATTTTCTGTTTTCTGCAAAGAATAGCAGAACACAATCCCAGATAATAATGTACACTAGGTTATCTCTTGAGGTATGAAAAAGTAACCTCAGTTGCTAACTTACCTTTCACAGCAAAAATAATGTCTTCATGTTTACAAGGCAATGCTTTCCTAAGCTACCTGCAATGCTCAAACATACAAAGCAACACTCACCGAGAGTTTCTGGGTTCACCTCACTTGCTTCTGTGTTCTGCTTCTCCTCAGCATCATTTCCCCTCCCCATCAGGGATTTCTGCTTCATTTCCAACTGTAGACAGGATGTTAATATAGTTAAAATATGATTATCTCTGTGTATCTATACAGCAAGGCAGGATGAAGACTGTAATGACTGAAAGGAATTTAAACTGGGGAATAGATGACAGTAGTTAACTATTCCCAGCTGCAGAGCAAACCACCCAGGAGCCTAAAAGAGCAGCACCTGAACTTCAGAGCAGTAACAGCCTCACTCTGAGCTGCTAGAGCTTTGTAATCTGAGACAATTCACTGTCTTGTGATTTGATGTGCATCAGTCCTCCAAGGAAAAAGAAGGCTTCTCATTTACCCTCAGCACTCAGGAAAATATGTACATCTAGTTGTGAGATAAAGTCCTCCAAAAACATGTCACCCCACTAGCAAGCTCTGTCAGATGCAAACATCACCTCTCCTGCCACTGGTAAAGGCAATTACTCAACATGCATCTGCACCCATTGTAACTCTAGTATCTCAACCTGCCAGCAATTCTTAGGCAGAAAAGATTAGGGAGAAAATGTCAAGACAATGGAATGATGTTTAAGACACATTTCTTTCTGTAATATACCTCAAAAGAACTCCAGCTGCAATGTAAGAATCTTTCTAATTTACAACATATGTTCTTGCTAAAATATAACACAAATTTAATTCATTTTTGGTCAAATTCAGTCCTAACTACCCATGATGACACATCTGGGGCTGAGGGAAGGAAAGGAATGTAAGGATGCACTTGAACATTTAAGTCCAAAGTTTTAAAGTAAACATATGTTCTTGGTATAAATGGTTGATGTAGAATAACTGAAGGAAAAACTGTTCCACCCTACTCCTTAACATTGCACTCTAAAGCAAATTACATTAATAGAGATCCTCCTGAGTGTTCTTACCATCCATATTCTAATGGAATCAGCCAGGGAATATACTTGTGCAAACTCATCACTCAAAGGCACCTTGCCTCCACTGTTAACTGGAAATGAGAGAAAGAAGAGAGTCCTGTTTATTTACAGCTCCATTTTTATACAACTACTTAACTACAATTATGCTACACAGCCTTCCCTTCATCTCTTAGTCAATACTTGGAATTATACCTGCAAGAAAAATAGAGAATAAACCTGCCAGCTTTCATAAGTCATAAATACATGAACTGCACCTTGACTGATTTATTTACAAAGTTAATTTGTGAGTATCTTCCTCATCTCTTCCAAAAATTGATGCCTGAAGCCATGGAAAATTAAATCCTTCCCTCTGCATGCAATAACACTGATGCAAACTTATCAGAAGAATCAACAAATGCTTAGCTGTAACTTGAAGCTCTATAAATGTATTTGTTTTCTCTGCTGTTTTACATTATGAATTTCTGGAGTGGACTTTCAAGACCAATTTGCAAAAACTAAAAACCTGACAAATCTGTTTCTATTCAAACTGCCCTGACAATGACTATAGAGAAAAAGATTCTTATTCAGTCTTCCCTCTTCCATTCTCCCTTTCTATTTTTTTTTTCCTGTATTCTCTTCAGCATCCTTTCTCCAGACTTCCCATAGCACAGGTGAAGATACTGACAGAAGAGTGGGATGGATTTCTTAAACACTCATTAATATTTGTCCAGTTTTCCATGTCACCCAGAAAATGAGCTCAATTGTCAGACAGAGACAAAATGACTAAAGGCAGTAACCACATTAGTCATTAAGTCAGTCTTTGTGTCAGTCATTTTTACTCATAACTTCACTGCTCAAAAAATAGCTCAATCATTCTGGGAAAATGTAAAATGTTTAGTGTCAAAATTATGACAAAAAAGTGAAAACCTAAAATTAAATCCTTCAAAACCAAGTAACATCTTATTATCCAATACTTCAAATATATCAATAAATATAATGGAAGGATGCTGTAAGTCAAAAAGTTGCTCATTTTACCTACTGAAAAATACAGAAATTGTAATACAATGGTCACCAAGTTAAAAGCAAAACATTATCTTCTATTGGGAAAAAAAAAATAAAAAAGTATATATATTCAGAGGATGGCAGGGTTGATTTCCACAGAATGGTATTTTGGGAGATAATTCACACCTCCTCCAACCCCAACAGTTAATAACAGAAGTTGTTGCTGGCTTTTTAGAAAAAAGGTACAATGTCAAAAATGATCCAAGAACTTCTAATAACTGGAACCACTTTGTTCTGAATTAAAGCCCCAGAGGACATCACTACCCTCTTTAGATATAGCTTTACAGGATTAGTAGCTTCTGATGGTTATTAATATTTTGCCAGTGCTCTAAAGACAAAAATATATGTTAATAAAAAAAACCACTCTAGAGAGAAAGCTTACCTAGTCTGCCTAAATGACACCTTTCTCCAGAACATCTTTAAATTGCCCCACTAAACTAATATTTAAATGTTATAAACTCAGCTGTAAGAGAGCCCTTTACAAACTGTAAGTCTTCATTATTAAGATAATCTAATAATATTAGAGTTACCATATTTTTGAAGCTTCTCAAATAAATCTGGAGTGAGATACACCAAAGCAGCAAATGTTGAGTTCACAGCTTGATCAACAGTAGAACCAGCAACTATATGTGTCTTTGGGGTCTGTTTTTTACATGCCTGTATAAGTCCTTTGAAAAGTTCAGATTTTTGCCCACTGAAGTCCTGGGCAGGATCTGATTTTGCAAAGTCGATAAGAAAGTTACGGCAGACGTCGTGGGGAGAGCTCCGAGCCTGCAGAGAAGGGAACAACACATCAGCTTCAATACTGCCTGAGAAAAAACCAGGAGCTGCAACTTGCAGTTTACCCACTGCAGCTGAGCAAACTGATCAATAAAAGATATCCCTGCACCAGGTGGGGAGTGAATTAGATGATCTTTGATGGAGTCTCCAAACCATTTTTATGATTCCATGAAAATGGGAGCTAAAAAAGGGCACAGAACAAGAGTTTCTTTCCTCCTTGATATTTGAATCCAACAGCACAAATGACCACAGGTTTGGCCCAGCAGCATGTGCTTAAAGGCATTCCAAATCCACAGGGATTTCATGGCAAGGAACACAAGCAGGGGGTGAGTACCTCGTTTTTGTCTTGGTGCTTGGCACTGTTTTGCCTGGCTCCTGGGAGTGCCTCAGGACACATCTGATGCCTGAAGACAGGTTTCCACAGAGGAGAATTAAGAACCGATGTTACTTTCAAAGGAGGTAAGTCTGCTTCACTACCTAATTCTGCAAGAAATTCACAACAGACCCTTCAGTTATTAAATGATTTTCTTCATTTTTACAGATTAATGAAAATAATAAATGTTAAATATCAAATAGGGGGAAAAACTGACACACAACAAAAAGTTAATGCAAATCGAACAAGTAATTTAACAATGTTCTCTATTTTTCTAACATGGTAAAGAAAAATGATGTACCCTTTCATCAATACCTTATCTCATAGTGATGATGTTACAATATGAAAGGATTTTAAATTAAACATTTTCACTGTATTATAACTACAGCAATTTTCTGATTTAAAAGAGTTTAAAAGCTATCTCTCCTACTAAACACCTAATTTGTTATAAGCAAGCATGCTTATGTTAAGAAAGGAAGAAAATATTCTCAAACACTTCAATTCCCTGAATTCACAGGTAAATAGCTGTCTAATTTTCCAAGGTATATATGGACCACCTGATAGGAGCAAGAATTCTTTAACCTTATTTAATTTCTCCTAAGTGGTGGATGGACTCAGATTTAGGAAGCCAGAGAGAAGTGTTCTTGTTTTTAAATGAAACAATAAATATTTTTTTCTAAATTTATTTTGCTTATCTTCAAGGTACAAATCCTAAGTTAATTCCTTAATTACTGGAATTAACCAAACTTAATTTGTGACTTCAAATTTCATTCAATACCAAATGGTCATGTGAAACTTAAAATAATTTGTGTCCTAAGCCCTCATTTTTTCAGTTTGTTGGCTCCAAATTCACACTCCCAATATGGGGTGCATGACAGCACCAGTGAACAAGTTTAAATGGCAAAAATAAGAACACACTACTTCAAAAATGTAATTTATGATTACTCCCACGTGTCCACATCTTCCACAGACTTGCAACACAGCAAATCCTCCACGTTCACGTGAGGAGAAACACAAAATGAACTTCATTTTCCAGCATTCTCAACATGAAATGCTTGTGAGATGAAACACAAAATGAACTTCATTTTCCAGCATTGTCAACATGAAATGCTTGTGAGATGAAACACAAAATGAACTTCATTTTCCAGCATTGTCAACATGAAATGCTTGTGAGATGAAACACAAAATGAACTTCATTTTTCCAGCATTGTCAACATGAAATGCTTGGCTGGCAGCTGTGGGCAGGGAGGCACTCACCTCGCAGGGATTTGAGGGCCATGCTCCGGGAAGCCAAGCGCCCCATCAGCCGGGAGACAAGCAGCTGTAAATCCAAGCCCCAAGACACCGCAACGTCTGGGAGGCCGTAAGCAGTGACGGAAAACTTGTAGCCCCACTCATTATTACTGCTGTCAGAGTGAAAGAGAAACTGCAGCCGTGGGCCAGCCTTAAAGGTCACTTTCTACAGAGCAACAAAACAGTCATTTTGCCAAATATACATGACAGGAAAACGTTTCAGGGTAATGAACTCCCTTCAGCAACTCTGGGGTTTCAGTATTATGTTTTGGTCATAACAGATCTAATTTCCCCCACCATCTCAATGAGAAACCCACAGTACTCTAAGCAGGTAAAATTTCTATTCAAGAGCTCAATGAGCAATTTTACATATGATTGAGCTTTAAAAGTCAGACCCACAAAACAGAAGAGCAGCACCCCATTTGAGGACACAGCACAGCCTCAGGAAGGGCCACATTTATGATATAAAAACTTGCAAGGGCACAGAAAATTTTACCCATGTATTATTGGCAGTTAAACATGATTATTCCTTTGCACTTTAACTGATTGTTCTTTTGATAACAGGAGCAAAGAGGGATTCTTTACTCATTCACTCCTTTTATTTGCAGCATTTCAGACTTTCTTCCCCATCTCCTGACTCCCACCTAAGAAACCTAATAAACACACCCATGCACAAAAGCACACATCTTTTTACATAATAGGATTCCTCAGAAATCTTAAGGACTTCCTAAGAATGGATAAATAATTTGGTTCAGAATTTTAAAGGTGCTCACCTTAGGCCATTTCTCAGTGCCAACCTTTGTATCGTAACGAGTTTTTGCCCCTCTGGCATCAGTAAACTCCAGGTAATCATACCTGTGAAAATTGCAATTCATTACTTCCAAATATACTTTTTAAGTTTTGTGGGAGAATGGTTTTGCTTTTGGATTTTCACAAGTGCTGTATCTAAGTGCACCCTGTCACTTTTTCCTGAACCACACCTTCATGTGGCTGCTAAGGAATTGATTTCATGTTTCAATGCAGAAGTCCCAGCAAACACAGATCTGCTGGACTGCAGGACTTTGGAATTGATCATGGCTGCCAAATCTAACATCTGGCAAATGCTTTAACTAAGCAGTAGCCTGATGTGTTACCAAGAGAAACCAAGCCAGGAGAAAAGGGCAAAATAAATACCACAGGCACAAACTGTGGTGATCACAGCATTATTATCAAACAGATCAATGCCAAAGGAAGCAAAATTCATGTGAACAGCATGTCTGTACATTTGCCAGCAGAGGCAGCTTTCAGCACCTCTCTGAATGACCTTTTGAAGGTCATTCAAAAATACACATTGTGTATTGCTCTGGACAATGAAGAAATTGAAATGCCATGTGTGGAGTGCACGTTAAAACATTAATTGCCTCTCTGCTAACAGATGCTGGAATTTAACACAGCACAAGATTAAATTACCTCCTTTCAGTTTCACATTTTTCATCAAATTCCACCTCAAAGTAAGTTGCCCCATGACACAGGAAGACTGAGACCTCATGGCAATTATTTTCATAGTTATGAGGTGATTCCATTGTCCAGGTTCGCAATACAACAGGCTGCTCCTGCTGCCAGCTTTCCATGTCCATCTGTACAATAAAAATTCATTCTTAGATACAAAGGTAAGAAAAAACCAGATTATCACACTAGATTTTTGTGTCTATACTTTTAAGTTGCCAGATGTGCACACAAATGGCATTTAAAAGGCTATAGCGTTGATTTATGCTGAAATTAGTTCTGAGGACATCCCTGGTAATCAAAATAAGGAAGCATTTCTAAAGCAGAACTCACCCAGTCTACTGCAGGAGGAGACTCAGGAGGAGACTGCCTCACCCACAAGTGACTACAAGTCTCCAGTCATGACAAAAAGAGTCTGGATGACTAATGCAGATTTAAACATCTACACTACAGACATACAGACTTTATTTGCATCACCACAAGCAGTCAAGCTAAAAATGTTAAGTATATTCTATTTTTAATTTGTTTTCCTCTTCACCCTCAGAATCCTCTCCTTCCTATCTACCTTCCAGGTTGCTCATTCCAGTTGCACTTTCTGGTCCCTCTGCCCATCTCCCATGTCAGTTCTCATTCTTCACTCAACATTTCATTACACACCCCACAATTTTAGAAGCTTTCTAGCTCTTTTCCAATGCTCACCAACAGAATCACCTGAGCTTTCCATGTCTTTCTTGCAATTTTGCTTTTGTTTCACTGTGTTTAGTAGTGCCTGTGTCTTTAGTTACCTTATGAGGTTCACTACAAAGGCTTTTCAGTGGTTCTATCAAAGTGCTGAATCCCTGTAGCAGAGTACAGTACGGAATGTCTAAAGTGCAAAAATCCAACAGGAAGATGACCTAGGAGCAAACACAGGGGTCATCAATGTGCCAGACTCACAGCCATGCCACCCAGGAATAGGATAAAATCCTATTTAGGATTTTTATTAGGATAAAATCCAGGTGTCACTTACCAGCTGACGAGTTGCCATAGCAAAGACAGAGCTACTTATTTTTTCTACTATTGTTTTTCCACTATATTGAGATAAGAGTGACTGCAAAATTGTTCTGATATTTGACAGGAACTGGCCCACATCTAAAGAGGAAAACAAACAAACAAAAAAAAAATCCTTAATAGCTACCTGAAGGATTTGCTCCCACAATCCACTTTATCAAACATCAGGTGCCTGGTGATGTGCACAAGGACAGCAGGAAAGGATCTGCTGCCCCAAGGCTGCAACACCCAACATTTCAGAGAAGTTTTCTGTGATATTTCTATTGTGGAAACAAGTCATGCTTATCAACAATATCACTGAAAAAATGAGTGATGAGTAATTTCATCAAACACTCCAAGATTGTTTCAACAACTTCCACATATCCAGTACTCTCCATACACTGCTAAGAAATGCAGCTGAAGTAACAAGTGAGGGTAGGAATTTTTAGCTACAGTCTTACTCCATTTTTAAATGCAAGACAGGAACACAGCAAATTTATTTATACACAAATAACATAAATATGATGTAATTTTACATAAAATTACACCTTTGCTAAGTATTTGGCCCAATTAAGTCAGCACTGAGCTGCTGCATTAAAAAAAATCCTAATAATCCCCCCCAAAAAAATCCAACAAAACCCCTTGGATGTACTCAGCTTCTTAAACAAGTTCCCTTCTTCTTGCTATTAAACATCCAAGAAAGCACACATCACCACCCAGGAATTTACAAAAATAAGGGATGCTAAGAAAATTAAATGTTCAAATGAAAGCCTGTAACTATTTATTGTTTGGGTTTTTTTTCAGTATTTGGCCTCCAAAACTGAAATGTTTTCTGAAGATTCTCCCAAAGTAAGATTATCAGTACAGCTAAAATTCCAAGTTGCTTAATATGCCTACTAATTACTTCCTAGAGAGATTAAAAATGCTATGACAGCTCTGAGTATGCCTCAGGCAACCTTTGGTGATCCCTAATTATACTGCAATTTGCAAAATCACATTTTAAAATCCTGTATTGCACCGTATTGAATTCTGTATTCAATCCCAGCACTTACAGTTTTTAAGTATTTCTACTGCAAGATCCTTGGCTGAATTATCAGTGCCTTTAAGCTGCAGATAGCACCAGGAAAGGAGGCTGCCCTGAACAGACCAGAATAAGGAAGACAAGACTGTGCCACTCTCTTGCTGTGCAAGATCCAGCATCATCATTTCACACTGGAAAATAAGGAACATTGATGAACGTAATGGAGCCTCTTCTGCTGCAGCATGACACACAGCATGCACCAAAGTAAACTGGGATGGACACAACCATCCCACTCACCCCAGAAAAAGATGAAATGCAAATGACAAGCAGCATGTAACACCATGTAGCAAGTGATGAGCTTTGTTTTGATATATCACCATTTTAAATAGGAACAGCTACATATGAGTCACTCGATGTTCTCAGCACAGTTTTTCTGCATATGTAAATAACCCTCCTCCATTTCCACCTCCCTTAGTGACATGCCCAATCCTATCCTCTCAAAATGTATCCCAGTGTCTCTCCATAGAGTCTTTTCAATGCTATGGAAAAACACCAGATCTTACATATTTCATACTGGAAAAATATTATTCACTTCCTACTCTACTATTAGTTAACTAAATGTTAATGCTTAAAGGAAAACACTCAACTGGTTGGAAAAGCTAATCCTAGTGACTTGCACAACCATGAATAGTTGTATCCAGAAGGACAGGGAAGATGTTTGTGGTTTGAGTGCCTACAAAACTCATGAGAAAGAAGCAGGAGCAAAGCCAGTTACCTCTCTTGCTGCCACAAGCAGAAGGGTGTCCATGACTGATAATACTTCACTTATGTCAAAATCTGCAGAAACTCCTTTCTCTGGTAACAATAAGAGTCCACCTGGATCTTGATCACTACAAAACAAAGATATTCTTACTAACCAACAACAAGGAGTTCCAAACAGTTCCAAACCAGACATTTAGAATTTTTGTGTCAGTAGAGATTCTACTGTATAATTACAATGAAAATCGATAGTTTGTGTTCTGATGACTCCAGACTAATTAAATCAATACCAACCATCAACAATGACAAACAATTACTTAAAAAATTGGAAGACAGCCTAGGAGAAGCCTAAGAGCAATATACTGTGATTTCAGCACCAACCTTGGCCAGTGTTTCATAGAGCTATTGAGTTAATAAAAATATTGAGTAGTAGCATGTCCTTTCTAAACAACATTAGCTGATTACTTCAGAGAATTATTGTCCAGGGGAGTAATGTTTCTAAAAAGGATTAAATACAAACTTATTAACAAATGTGGGGTATCAGACAAATATTTTCAGTTTCAGGATCCCTCACCTGAAGTGGGTACACAAGGATCTGAAGGCAAGATGTACAGATTGCTTATGTTCTTGCTCTGTGATGTTTTTCTAGAAAAGGAAAAAGATTTATTTTTATGATACATTCTGTTTTCCTCCTCTGTGACAAAGAATTCTAATTTCTGTGCTCTATTATTCATTTTTGGTAAGAAAGGCAGGGTTAGCTCTTCTTTCTTTGGATAAGCTGCAGAGAGAAAAGGGGAAGGGTAAAAAGAGGCAAAGAAAAAAAAAAATAAGGTTTTTTTGAATGGGACAAAGTATGTATTATTTGAGAATAACAACTCAGATTTGTCCTCTTTTCTGCATAAAGAAAGCAGGCACTAAACAAACAATTTCTCATTCAATGTTTACCATCATGGTGAAGAGCTGGTGTCGCCTGGTCTGTCTATCTGGGAAAAAAACTGCTGCTCCACTGAGTAAGGTGTTCTTAACTTCCTCTTTCAGCATTTTCATTGGCATGAAGTTACTGTCCCCCATATCCACTACTGCTCATACAAAAAGGAAACAAAATTACAAGTTCTAATTAATACCCCATCTAATATGTTAGAGGCATAACTGAATTAAATGTTAGTCTACACAACTTCAAGCCCTTGCAATCCCATTATACACACAGAAAATGAGGGGAAACTTTTTAACTTAGAACAAGAAAGATTTATATTAAGAAAGAATATATCCATTCACCACGTAAATGAATTCTAGGAAGATCATAACTTGACACCCATCAAAGCAAATAAAATTTTCAAGAAGTGACAGATTCTATATAAAGTGTTTTCCCTCTAGCTCGCTTTGCAGGAGACTCTTTAAATTACACTTGAATAGAGAACGTGCCACCCTGCTTCCAATGAAATCTAATGTGTAATTCCCATTCTCTTCACTGGATCCAGAATCTTCCCTGTGCTCATGTAAACCTCACAGTCTACCCATGAGCTCACCTATACTGATATGCAATATCAGAAATGAATAAACCCCAATAATGCTGTAGTCAAAGGGTCACATTCCCTGGTGGTACAAGCAGGTGACAAGTTCAAAAGGAGTTTTCTATTGCAGCTGTTTCCAGACCACGTTGTCAGAAAGGCTACAAAACCATTTCTTGGGGCCAAGGAAAGTTTCTAGTGATAAACTATTTAACATACACTGACCTGGAGGAGAAACAAAGGAACAGGAGCTGACTTGGCCTCTAGGAATGAATATCTTTTCCCAAACTCTAGCAGACAAAATAGTCAATATATATTGAATGAAAATTACCTTCACACAAATGTCTATAAAGCTCTTCTGCAGCTTCTGTGTGACCAGCTGTTTTGCTCTGAAGAGTTTCTTGAGGTTTAGCAGTTTTATTATCTCCAGTAAGTACAGAGAAGCAGCTCTGGAGAAGCTGCAACAGCAGTGTTTGAGCAAAGATACATTCTTCCCTTGGGCTGTAAAAAGATATATAACAAATAGAAGCAAAAACTAGAAAAGCAGCTCTTTTGCAACAAATAAGTATTGCTATGAAAGTCACCATTTCAGATAAATAAAAACGACTGAGTAGAGACATGTAGCCACAGGAAGTGTTGCTACCAGCTCAATTAATCTACAGCTTGAGCTTCTACATAAATTTATAGTTAAAAGTCCATATGGCAGCAGTAGGGAAATGTTATTTATGTAAATGATGTAGTTTAGGAAGAACAAACTGCTGTAACTAAACAAAGCAAATTTTATTTATATACACACACACACTGATTAGTGCTTCAGCAGACACTAAAGAAACTTACTTTTGGTGCAGTTTATTGTAAAAATTCCAGAACAGCTGTAAATCAAGGCCTGTGAAATCTAAAAATGACTTGTATTTTAATCCACTCTCCTTCTGCTGAACCTTAAAAAGGCAAAGAAAATGCAGGATGGAAAAGTTAACTCTATACAGAACACACTTATGGAACATAAATCCCTGAGCTTAAAGGAAAGCACAGCCAACTTTCCCATAAATTTGCAGCTAATATGAATTCCAGTTTAAGTTCTTTCATGGGTATTCTGGTGTCTAGATGTGACAGTTCATGCTGAAACCTTATTCACAGAATCCTGCCCTCTTTCTGCATTTCTAGAAACCCACCCCTTTTCTCCACCACCAGAAGACTTAATAACCTCTACCTCCCCAACTAATTTAATTGGAAGCAATAAACCTTCAGCAAAAATACATAGAATTCTATTTTTCAACAACAATTTTTTTCCACAGCATGCTTTTTAGCCCTTGTTAAAAGTACCCCAACTTTTCTTTGCCTGCCCATTGACAGCTACTGATTACACAGCCTTATTCCTTTCAGCCTGGCAAAGAGAAGCTTAAAAATCCCTAAGAAGTAAAAATACCAGGTCCTGTGCCAGCTGCTGGATGAAATGAAGTGTCTTCAGGAGCAGAGTTGTGCCACAAACTGAGTCATCCTCAGTTTTCTTGCACTGCAGGCAGCTCATGGTCCTGCAGGGTTCATCTCGCAGGGGCCGCAGATACCCCAGAACGCTCAGCCCTTGGACCCCGAGCCGTTCTGCTGAGTCTTGTCTTGTGCACAAGAACTTTATCATCAGGTACTAGGTGGATATAAAAATAGCACAAGATTTGGGTTTAAAAGTTGGTATAAATTGGGCTTTTAAAAGGCATGAGTGCATGTAGGTGAGGATTGAGAGGGGAAGCCTTGGTCTCTTGTCTATCACCTGCAGAGGTTTAAAATACTGAGCCTGAGATTCAGGCTAAGTTTGATCTCTCCCTACTTCCAAAAAGTCACAGGGATGGTTCTGTGACCTCTACAGGTGCCTGCAACGTTAATTAATTCATTCCCACTTCATTCATTCTGCACACAGTGCTCCTCACTGCCACAGCTACAGTATTCTTGCAGGTTAAGGATTCATTAGCTGCATTTAAAAGCAAGCAGAGGATCAATATGGAATATTTAAAACATACTTTGATCAGTTTGTTCTCAGTGAGGTGCAGAGCACAAAACTGAAGAACAGCAAGTCCTGCCAGCCACATGTACTCAGTTACTCTGCAGCAGTGACTTAGTAAGCAGCAACAGAGTTAGAAAAAATCCCAGTTGACACAACAGTGCCACCAATTCTCTTAATTCCCACAGTGCAGATGGATGGAGGAACTACAACAGCTGATTCCAGAATCATGATGTGAAATGCAACATTCCCTACAAATGCACCAAGCACTACAAATCAAAACCATCTTCTGCCATTCTCAAAATCAAAGTCTCCATTCCCCAGGGACAGCAGCCTGATGGGAACACTTTGTAATTGTTTTCCCACTGAAACATGGACTGAAGAACCTGGCTCTGAAAGAATAAATGCTATGACTACACAGTAGTTAAATGGTTTAGATACTAGAATAAAGCAATAATCATATTAAAACCAGTAGTCTGCACATTATCACATAACTTGTGTTAAATTTGATGATGAAGCATCACTTAACTACAGCATATGTGCATACAGAGAAAAAGAAAAAATTCAGAGGACAAAAGTTGAATTATTCATTTAACTAGAAGCCCATTAATTTTTTTCTCTATACAGCAGAATTCTCCCTCACAAAATAGAATTAGGTTTATTTCAGTTGGTAGAGTAAAGAGCCCCTATTCATTATGACTGGGCCACGGGGTTTTTGTGGGTTCTTACCTGGGAAATTCTGCATTGTTGCATTTTGACATCAACTTCATCCCATTCTTCTTCTACTTCAAACCAGCCAATAGGATCATCATCTCCCAGATCATCACATGAACAACTGCTCCTGTGTATAAATAAATTTTTATTTTATTCATGTAAAGAAGAAGTTTAGAGACACTGCAAAGCTGTTGATACTCTACCAAAATGCTTACAGCATGTTATGGCTATAAAGATGAAGGAAGACAACAGGAAGTTTCACAAACCCAAAACTCTATCACATACAAGGTAATAAAAAAATCAAGAAAATATTTTTTTCTCATGGCCCCTTAACGTCCCCTTACTCCTAAGAAACAGTTCTGAAAACTGATTTAATAAAACTTAACTAAAACAATTCTGTTATCATTGATCTGCACCCAAAGCAGAAGGTTTGTTTTGCTATATGCCTTTTGTAAAAGGCCTTTAAACCAAGTGGCTGAAAACAGCAGTTATATAAATACTTCATTCAACACACCAAATTGAGGCTCATTAAAATCAAACAAATAACAATTAAATGATGCACCATTTTTTAAGTCACTTGGAAGAATTCTCACTAATTTGAGAGTAATTTGAATTATTCCCTGCAAAACGATCTAATATAACACTTATTTCCCATGCAATGCATTGCAAAAATCCATTTCTACCTGGTTTTTAAAAACTGCTTGAATTCCCTCAGCTTCCATTTGTCGTAGCTCTCAAACCTTTTGAAGTGTTCCTCAGCATGGAACTTTTCTGAGGCACCATTGTAGGCAAACACCAGCCCACACTGTGCTCCAATGGCACCTCGCCGGACCTGGAGGGACAAAACCACAGCCATGCAGTAAGGAAAAAAAAAAATAAACTCATGGAAAACAACCAAATCCTGACACTCCTGGTCTCTGGAATTGCACAGGAAAATCAAACACATTTAAAGAAATGTGTTATGAAAATGTGTTATGAAAACTTCTGTAAGCCACTGAATTGTGATCATGTACAGGGTTATTATTTACTGTATTTATCACCCAGACAGCACCCTAACTTTAACTAGAGTTCCACATATTAATTCCCACTCTACTTTTGTTTTCTTTTTACATTTAAAAAAATAAACAATACTAAGATCATGTTTCCCTATTAATATCACTACACTGCAAAACAACTCAGCTGCCTCTCCAGCTCCTGTTAGAATTTACTTGCCAGAAGTCCATTCATGTTTAAATCTCTTTGACACAGAAATATACATTGTTGATCTGAGAATTAAATAATAATGTTGCTTTGTCTTAAGTAAATAAGTCAATTCAGCTGCAGAAACCTCACTGAAGTTTTGCCTTGGCCATAAGATTTAACCACAAGACGTTCCCTTGAAATCAGGTAAGTCACATCAAATGTTCAAATGACACTGGTGTCTCTAAACAGAATTTGAAATACCTTCATTTAATCTGAACTCATGTGCTTTGTATCTTGATACCTGCTATTCACAGAGTCAAAAAGTCATTTTAAATATAAGATAAAAGACTTTGCATATAAATCTATACACTTCAAAGAGAAACCATAAACCAAAGAGTCTCTGGCTTGAGATATATATTGCAAGATATAGATAAAATCAATATAAAATGTCTTTACTACATGCTTGTGGCTCCCTGGAACAATTTAAGATCTCCTTTTCCTGAAGATCCCTGACTAACCCTGAAGAAAAACTCTAAAATAACAGAATTTCATAATCAATTTAAATTTCTGTTCATATAAAAAATATCCAAATTCAATTCCACCACTAGAGGAAAAAACTAAGTCTTCTACTTCAAAAGCTCACAGCAACTACATACCTTTATTCTAATTTGTGTCACTTGAAATGAAGATTCAGTTCCAGTAGAAAGAATGATACTTGCTCTGGTTTTCCCAGTTTCAGTAAGAAAACCTAAAGCAGCAGTGGGAACAGAGTGAGTTTGAATGAGTGCAAGGTGTTAAAAAGAGAATCCTGGGATTGTGGGCAGAAGGGGGGAAACAAAACCACAATGCTCTTCCAGTGAAATGCTCATTAGCAAATGCTTCCAAATAAAATATTCTACTTAGAACATTCTGTTTTACATAGAACTCTCCAGGCAGGATCTCTCTGGGCACTACAATATCTGCAGCAGTTTCAAGAATATTTTCTTATTAAAGTTTATTAGAAATTCCCAAATATTACTTTGGCTTGTGGCTCTATTCACTGAACTCAGTGAATAGTCCCCCCCAAACTGTGAGCCACAAAACAACAGTAGACAAACCACAAAATAAGTAAAGAATAAATTCAAATAATACACATGAACAAACAGAGGTGTAAAATAAGCATTTCGAATGTGCCTGGTTTTCTGTCACAATGGTTTTCATTTACCAGTAGCACTGCACAAGACAATAAACTATTTTTAAAAAAAAGATTAGGTGGCATTTCACTTAAAAAGGAGGTCAAGAAACACAAATCTCTTTGTTTAGGTTGTATATAGTACATAAAAGCATTGCATTAACAAAGAGAGGCTTTAAGGGAGAATTAATAGGCACGTGCAGTGAGAATTTAAATGGTTTCAACAAACTCTCTCCCCACCAATATTTGGGAAATTAACAGTGACTCATGACTTCAACCCACAAAGTGTGCTCTAGTAGAATATTCCCTGTGTCAGCTCACTGCTTATTTCCACACAGAATATTAATAACTCTCTCCAAAATCCAATCTTTTTGTTTGGTTGTCTTGTTTTGACAATAAACTGGTTTATGAGAAATCCACAGTGCTGCAAAATCAAAGTTATAAATTGTTTTGGTTTGGGTTTTTGTTTGTTAGTTCACCTTTTAATTACAAATCTTCCATAACATAAAACTCTCAAGAATCAAATATATGTAAGTAAATATGGAACACTACCATGTGTTAACAATCATTATGTTTGGTGGAATCATCTGACTAAAATGATTTTATAATTATAATATTATGGATTTTAAATCTAAGTTCTTACCATCCCCAGTCCATGGCTCTACAAGGAGGTTTTCAGGCCCTGATTTATCTTCTTTTCCCTTTACATCACAGGCTTGCAGAGTGAGTCGTAAAGGCTTTCCTGAGTCAAAAAAAATCAACAGGTTTACCAAATTCATTTAAAATGGTAAAATATATTCTCCAAAGTTCTTTGTTCAGAACAAAAAAATGGAAAAAATTACAATACTATGAAATTGTTACCACTGTCAGACAGAAAAAAGGAGAGGGAAACTGGATTATGAGAGATACATTAATTTAAAGTAGTTAGTTTTAGATACAGACAGAAGGACAAGGAAATTCATGACAATTAATGTTCCTTCAACTGTTGCCACACTTTGGAATTCACAATCCATGAAATACCACTTGTCTTACAAAAGGCATTAGCTACTCTGGGGAAAATGAACCAGTTTTTAAAATTTTCCAAAGTGAACACCGATAATTATGAAATAATCCCTGTGTTCTTTGGTACAAGACAAGAAGTACTGAAAAAATGTACCAAAAGTCAAATAAAGGGTAAAATTCTTCATGAGAGACTAATGAGAATCTCAGAAGTTGATAGCTGAAAATATACAGATTTATCAAACAAGTACACAAATAGAGCAAAATCACCACCTGATGCCAGACCATGAAAGCTCTACACTCATGACATACTCAGATTATAAACACTTAATTTTAACTCACCTTATAAAAGTGAAAAAAAAAAAAAAAAGAACCATGAAGAGATGCTAATGACATTACATTTAAAATTCATCTTAAATTTGCATGTGCCTGCAGGAGAGAGCGCTCACTGGGGCTCACTCACACAAATGTCTTACTGGAAGAAGAAAAATACTTCCTGTCATTTGCCTTTTAAGCCACACAAACACCATCATCACCATCCTGATACAGGGGTCATGATCTACAAAATTCATGTTTTCTCCCTTGAGAAGATCCCACTTGGTTTAACTCTTTGATCACAAAAAGCTGATTAATCACCAACTTTTTGGGCAGTTCAGCTGCTAGGTTGTGATTTCAGTTTTGACAGTTTTTAATAAAGAAAATTTGGCTAATTTTAAAACCCAACAAGTGGAACAATTCAAAGCTGTAGATTTTCTTAAGCCTGTACAGGAAAGGATCCAGGATTGTTGCATTACCGTATTTATAGAGCAGGTTCTGCCTGACTGCTGCCATGGAAGAGATAAGTGAGGAAGCTTTGTATGGAGTGTCCAGATGGTCAGAGATGGCACAAAGGGAGCTCAGCACTTTGGCAACACTCCCCCGTGCTAAGGCAAAGGCCAGGAGTGTCAGCTCCACCTCTGGAGTAGTACAACAACTGTGAGGGAAAACAACAGTGTCAAAAGAACATTTGGAACATTTTGGTTTTCATTAAAGACAAGCAGCCACAGAATCTCTCAGGTGCCTGTTTCTTGATGTGTTTGTATTTTTCAAGCTACTTAAAAAGGAACATGTGAGTAAAGATGTAAAAATTTGATTTACAGACTCTTCTAAACCACTTCCCACTGCATCAACCACACAAGCTCACCTTGTTATTCTGATAAGGAAGCTATCTACTTCTTCCAAAACATTTGGTGATAAGAAGCTTGAAAAATCTGTGGAGCCTGGTGTTAGGGATAGAGGTGGCATGTGCTGCAGTGCTTTTCTAGGAAAAAAGAGAAACATAATGTCAGGAAACCAGGCAGAATTGGAGAAAAGAGCCTCCTAATGTGAATTAAACACTTGAATCTTCATGCTTTGTGTGGGCAGGTCTCTGCAATTTGCTTCTGAATGCACAAAATCTATTTACACAGAGAATGTCTCCAAAAGGGAACAACAGTATTGCATTCTAGGCAGGGAAAGTTCAATGACTGCTGGGTAATCTTGAATCTAGCCTCAATCTCAGATTTAATGAGACAAACATTATCAAGGAGTTTTAAATTAAATCTGTGACAGCACTAGAAATAGCTTAGTGTCCAAGCACTGCTTCATTTTAAATTGGTCTAGAATTGAGCAAGAGCTTGTGAATAAAGGGAAAATTGATTTGAAATTCCCTCAGAAGAATTAGAGAAACTAAGAGAGACACTTGTTAGCTCAAATCAGATTTTTCTGATTTACCAAAGATAATGTGAAAACCCCTGAAGTTAGGAATTCTTAAGCAGTTTCACCAAAGTTATTCTAGCCAATACTAAAGTTTTCCCATTCAGTATTACAGTTATTCCATCCAGTTCTAAAGTTTGGCATTTTTGCTTTACAATTCTAAACACTGAATCTATCTCCTGAAAGTGTGATTTTAGTCAGGATTTCTCCATTATCATTTTTTAATGCTTTATTAGCTCAGTGCTCATGTTATATTTCTAAAGAAATATCTCAACTTCACCAAAGCTGAAGGCCCTCAGTTTCAGCCAAGCCTGCAACTTTGGGCCTGTCTAAGGCATGAGCACATATGAAGTTATCTAAACTTTAAAGAGATTTCACAGATGACATAAATTAAAAGGCTTAGTGGACTTTAGCCTACAGGATTTATTAACCTAATGACAGCCCTGCTCTTCAGTGTGGTGACATCGTGCTAACTGAGCTCTACAAAAGCTGATGTGGGCGTGGAGAGGTTTTATTAGGATTCCAATCCTTCAAGTCATCAAGTGTTTGGCAATCAAACAAGGAAATGTTACATAGAAAATGGACAATCACCACAAGCAAACATTTACATGGAGACAGTGCATATACTCAACTACAGTCCCATAAAATGCATGAAAAGGCATTATATAAGCAGAAATCTGCTGAAAATTAAGCTAAATTAAGCTTCAGTCCTAAGGGGAAGATGTTAATTTTATTGATTATTAATACTGGACAAGAAAAATGAATTAATTTTAGGCTGTTCAAAGTCATTACAAGTAAATGGATCGGTGAAAAATCTATTTTTCAGTGTCCATTCAGTCATGGTTTAACAACTAGATTAGATGAAACAGCCAGGAGAATTACACTTGTTCCAGTAGGTGTGAAGGGATAGAAGAAAAACATCAAAAATCTGAACAATGAGACAGAAAAAGATGGTTTAAACACCTTCATGGAGGGAGTGGAAACCAGTTACACATGACAGATTGCTTACAAAAGCCAGAAGTATTTTTTTTTTTTTAAACTAACAAGTAGATAAAATCACACCCCACGTAAGTTTTTTAATTACAGAATACTTACTGAGTATTCTGTAAAATGGTGTGAACGAATGCTGGGTTTGTTTCCATGGAAGCTGTCACCAGAGAGGTCAGGAGGGACCAGTACCAGATGGCCGAGGCGTCACACACGGACACTCCCACCTTCTTCACTCTCTGGTACCCCACAGCCCGCAGCCCGTGGATTCTGGTGTCACATCCATCACTAAGGCAACGCTTGATGTTTATCTGTACATCTGCCAAAACACAAAATAGGATTTTTTTTTTCCTTTTTCCCCATTTCTTCTGTTAGATTAGAGCTAGAAGAATCCAGATATTCCAAAGATTAAATTAGGGTAGGACCTCTTAGAAAAGTGACGGCGGATATGGAACAGCACTGCCTGATACGGACAACCACAAACACTGTGCACCCTCTGATCTGGAAAATTTAGCCTCTGCATAAACAGACTGTGGATCTTTACAAATGCTATGGCTAGAAACTAGGAAAAATTGTAATAAAATACGGAAAATAGACTGTAGGCTATTTCACCAGTACTGTCCTACCTACATACATACTTGTCTTGGAAGCAAGTGGTTGTGGAGATAATAGGGAAAAGGAGCAAAACCTAAAGGCCAAGTTTAAAATTACAGAAAAATTTTCACACAAGTTCCTGACCATCTTGCACAGATGGCACTGTCCTGATTACTTTTGAGGAACAACATCCTTGCTGCCCACTTCTGTGGCAGTGAAAGCTCCTCTCAGGGAAAAGCATCTTTTGGAACTGAAGGGACATAATTCCTGAAGCTGCAGAAACCATCTTAGGAAGGAGCAGCTTTTCTTGATTGATTCCAATATAGCACCCACAGAGCTACCAGAATCAAAAATATCACTATTTAAAAGCAAAAAACCTGCCTTACATTGGACCGACTTCAGAGTTTCAGTATGAAAGAAAAAACCAGATTTTTTGCTAGATACTATCAGCCAACATATGCTTTCACTCTGAGAGCAAGGATATTTTAAAACTGCCCCATGTCTTCACATTGAAAAGCTAAAGCTGCATCTTCAGTGATTTTTCTCTTCAACCCTTAGCCCACATTACAGAGCTCATGGAAAGGCTTGGAAGACTCTCTTACAGGCTAGAAATGAAACTAGAATTAAAACCATTTCCCTGACCCAAGGACAAGGCCCAAAGCAACACCCCTGGTGACTGACACTACAGTGCATCTCCCCATGATCTCCCCAACTTTTCACCTTCCAAAAAGCACCAAACCAGTATCCCAAGGGTATCTTTATTGACTCACACATCTGACTAATGTTAGCGTTTTCCAACAGTGTTACGTAGCCAGTGATATTGCTTGGAATGTGAACATCTCGGACCTCCTGGAGACTGCTGGCATTCCTTCCCACTGCCACTGTGACTTGCTGTGGCATGTAACTCTGGTCATTAGCTGCCACTGCAATGGACAGGTGTCTCAAAACCACATCTGGTTTCATCTTTAAACTGAAAAGCAAAGAAGAGAAAATAGTTCTTGCAAAGAGAAGGTAATTCAAGCATTGTGCTTTTATCATAGTATTATATATATATATGTATATGTAATAGATATTATACTATTATTCACTCATCTTCCTTCTTTACAAACACAAATAAATCCTCTGAAATTTACCTAACGCTTCAGAGGTGTTCTTAACACCATACCATGGTGAATGAATCAAAAATTTTGATTTAGAAAACAGTTGCCTCTGAGAGACTGTAGAATTTTCTATTTATATTTTCAACTGAGAATTCATCCCTCAGGAATAAAAATGCAACATCAATAATGACCAAAATGAGGTTTGGGTTAATGTTTTTTTTCCTTTGAAGGACACAATCTTAGATTTACCACCAAAAAAAACCATTGAGCTGTTTCATTGAACATTTCTGTTTCATGGAACTTCCTGGACACTGGCAAAGTGTTATTCAGGTACCAACCACAGTATCTATATTACAGCTTGGACAGCTTCTCAGTACAACAAGGCTGGATGTCACCACAGCACATACAGGCATTTTACAAGTGACCTTTTATTAGGGAGTCAGGCTTTTAACTTTTATGCAGAGATTAATGACTTCTGCTTTTTTTCTGTATTCATGTGCCACTCATTAATTCCAGCTGTTTCCAGCTACACCTGTATTGGGTTTGTGTGATGAGGTTTTAGCAGTAGGGGGCTACAGGGTGTGAGAAGTTGCTGGAGGCTGGAGCTGTGCCCCCATGAGAGCAGCATGCACTGGAGGAGGTTTGCTGGCAGGATTTGTGATCCCATGGGGAGCCTTTTCCTGAAGGATTGATCCCCATAGGGGCCATTCACTTCAGATCAGGACTGGACAATCCTTGGGGGTCCCTTCCAACTCAGTATTCTGTCATTCTGTAACTGCACCCCACGGGAAGGACCCACACTGGAGCACTTTGAGGGGGACTGTCTCCCATGGGATGGACCCCAGGCTGGTGCAGGGGAAGCATGTGAGGAGTCCTGCTCCTGAGGAGGAAGGAGTGGCAGAGCCAGCATGTGATGAACTGACTGCAGCCCACATTCCCCATCCCCCTGTGCCTCTGGAGGGGAGGAGATAAATTCTCTTCTGTTTTTCTCTAAGTGTGGGAAGAAGGGGGAGAGATTTGGTTTTGCTTCTCCTAACCCCACCCCAATTTAATAAATTGAACTAAATTCCCTGAATCGAGTCTATTTTGTCTGTGATGGCTGCTGCTGAGAGAGCTCTCCCTGCCTTGACCCAAGAGCCTTTGGTTACATTTTCTCTCCCCTGCCCAGCTGAGGAGGGGAGTCATGGAGCACCCAGCCAGGATCAATCCATCACAACACCCCACTGGCTGTCAAGCTAAGCCCCAGCTCTCAGCTCTCAGCTCTCAGCTCACCGTATCCAGTGGGATCGAGCACTCCCGTCCGACTGCCAGAACGAGGAAGTTTCTCCGTTTGTCATCTTGTCGATATCGGCGGAATTGGAGGAGGTTTCGATGTGTGTGTAGCACTTTGTGACAGACTTCAGCTTGTCTGACTCCTGATTACCATTCAGATCACTGGGGTATTCTGCAAAGAAATCACTCAGAATATTTTTCTTTGGCCTGTTTTGAGTATTGTTATACCTTTGTAAGAGCTATCTCACACAAATTAACTTGATGGCACAAAACACAGCCCCTGAAGGACTGCTTGTGAAAGAAACTAGGAGACAGCAAAGTTTCATTTCAGATGAAATTACAATAATCTCCATCTACCACTCTCAGTATGAAAACACCTCCATTCCCTGGAACTCAATAGCCTTTATCTACCTCTTTCATTACTGGCCTCACCAGTGCTTTATTATTTTTGTGCCCAAATACAGACAGATGAAAGGGAAAAGTAAATTATGATGGAGAAAACTTCAATTCCTGTATTTTGGGGAAAGAACAAAGCCCTCTCTTTCCCATGTAACTTGATCTATTTCAATAGAAGTGCAGAAATCTGAAAATATCTAGTCAAGCTGTAAAGAAAAGGAGCCCTCCCTGCAGGGACCAGGCCAGTCCCATCAGATACAGTAAAAGATTCATCACCTCCAGTTCAAAATGATAAAGTATCTTTTAATACTGAGCAGTCAACTTCAGGAAACATCCACTCTCACATGGAAACTAAGTTTCTAGCAACTAGTAGAGATACTTGACCAAATGCAGAATATCACAAATGAGTAACCATCAATTCTGAAACAGGCCAGGAGAAAGACAAGAACATTCCAGAGCGTTACTCAGAATGCTGTGTAGAAAACACAGAAAGCTCAGAAATTAATTTCTGTGCTTCAAAAAACCAACAAAAATCCACAGAAGAGTGCAGATCAATTTCATAAAACATGAGGCATCTTAGGGGTGACATAGTAAAGAAAGCTTTTCACTTTATCTGTAGTCTCCTTTTCAAAGCCATGGTCCATCCTGAAAGAGAAGGGAAGACATTGCATACCTCTCTCTTTTAGGAGGAGTCGATCCAAAGAGTCCTTCAGCACGGATGAGCGCATGGTGCAGATGTTGTTGAAGTACTCCAGCACTGGGTAAGGGATGGCAGTACTGGAAATGCGGTTCCGGTGCAAGAACCTCAGGATCATTGAGGCATGAAGGCCCAGGCGTTCTTTCGATTCAGAAAATATATCAATAAACCCTAGAAAGAGACATTATTTCCTTAGGCACCACAGTGTAAGAGGGATATGAAACTATTAGAGAATGTAGCTCAAGTCTCCTCTACAGCAGGGAAAAGTGCAGGAAAATATTTTTGCCAGTGACTTGAAATGCCTGAAGGAGTTCCAAACAATTACCAAAAAAATCTTATGTTTATTTTGCTACCCCAAACCCTTACCTTCAAAATCTAAGTGAAGCAGTTGCTTGGTTAACAAGCTGAGGTGCTTGCATCACTCACCCTGAGCTATACTGAGTTTTCCCTTTGGCATTGTGGATTATTCCCAAAGAGGTGCCTAAGGCTTTCCACCAGCTTGGTCAGAAATGTCAGCTCCTGCACACAGCTACTCTGCATCCCAGTGCATTTACATGCAAACACTACTCTCTAAGTCCTCTCCTCTGACTTCTCTGTAGCCAATTCTAGTGTTTCTTGTCTGATCCTTTAAGGCAAATCCCCTTAGCCACTTATCATCAAACACTTGGAAGGAAAGCCAGTAACTGACACTTATCCCAGAAATCAAATTCTGCAAACTGACACTTTCTGAACTATAAAACACAAAAACCGAATAATATTTTATCAGGATTTCAAATGCTGAATAACAATATAATAATAATAATAATAATAATAAAATATGTGACTCATCCCCTGGAACAGACTCCATGGAGGATTTATTCCTCCAGTTATCAAGCACAAGACTGCATTAGCTGGGCACTCACCAAAATTCTGCAAGGTACACTTGTCTGTGAGACAAACCAAACAGGGGTAAGACACTCCCCAGTCACACAGAGAAGGAAGCAGTGGTTATTTGTGAAAGGAAGTTCTGCATGTAATTCTGGGAAATGTTTAATTTACAGCAACTCCACTTGCTTGACATTAAAGAACCAAGAGCCTTCTGGAGGATGGTTTTGATAAGATTAGGACAAGCAATGCTGTTAAAGCAATTTATTGAAGCAGCACTCTTCTATGGGGCAGAGCTTGGGAAACCCTTTCTTCCAACCTTCTGCTGTCATACCTGGCACCAGTGAACAAGCTTGCAGTTGCCTGATTACATGGCTCAGCTCCCCCTGAAGATTTGCTCCACTAGAATTCTTGAGAGCCTCCAGCATATTCTCCACATCTACAGTGCCATCTCCTTCAGCATCAAATTGTGCAAAGGCCTGAAGAGTAACAAAAAAGAAAATTTATTTTATCATATTTCCTTAAAGCAAGGAATTTCATAGAAACAATAGCAACAAACTTTGTAACACTATTAGAACAAAATCAAAAGAATCCATTTCCCAAAGTATTGAATTCATGGTAAAAGGAAGCAGCCTGGCTGGAAATCTGCAGTGTTTAGCAAATTTGAAGGTATTTACACTGCTTTCCTATAAAAGTCAGCTGGAGTCATGCTTAGGTGGAGACAGCCCATCATATACACCAGTGAATCAGCAGGATCCATCCCTGGATAGCTGGGACTGTAAGGAAGGTGTTCACCAAAAATCTCCTCAGTTTAAGCATGGTTTGGTTCCAAAAGCCACACCTTCAATTACTCATCACTGCTGCATCCCTCTCTCACTGCATCCACTCAAATTCCTTCAGGGTTTACATATTTTCTTTATTTAAGAAATTGTCCTAAGAACAGGAATATTTTCCCATTTGATTTTTCCTTCCATAAACTGTCCTCCTACACAAAATATCAGTTTAATATAGTTTGTCTAAGTAGTGGTGAAAACAGTGGAGAGTTAGAAAAGGGTTGGGATTTTTTTATTACTGAAGAGAACCACTGGCAGCTTTATTAACTTTGACCTTAATAAAATTTTTAAAATAAAAAGTTGTGTTGAACATGTTCAAAAGGTAGCTCACACAGCATTTCACAACTTTGAACTAACAAACATACAAGGTATTCTTATTCAGCTGAGCCTATAAAACAGAACTAAGCTCATAAATAGAACTTTAACTAGCTATTTCAGAGAACTCATGATCCAGTGACACACTACTATTAAAAATCTGGCTATATTTTCACAATCAGATGTAATTTTGAAACAAACTCCTGTTTAATTGCTAAAAATGGAACTTGTTCCAAAAGAGAAATGCAGTATTTCAGGAGCATCCACCTTTTTCATATAAATTGGGAATGCACTTACAAAAGACATTTCTTTACAAGCAAGACTTGAGTCTCACAATCCCTGAACTTTGTATTCCAAGTTCAGCCACACAAGCCAAGTACATCTGGCCTCTAAGAACAGATGATCTCACAGGTGTCTGAGTCAAGGGATCACTGCTGCTCTGGAGGAAGCTCCTGCTTCAATCTCTTGGTTTGTTACCTGATTATCAGATTTGAGGGACCATTAACAGTGCTATCCTGGAGAGTAGTAACCTGAAATGATTAGCTCAAAATAACCTGCCAATTAACCATGACATAATTACACCAGTAAAACGAGAGCAAAGTCCTCAGAAGACAACAGTACTGAAACACAGGGTTTTAGCTGACTAAAGCTCTCATGGCAATTCTGTGGCACAGAGCTGCATTTTAGCTTGGAAGCCTTATAAAGTCTTACTGTACACACAGCTGAACCCAAGCTAATAATGGTCACCTTTAAAAAATTATTTTGAGCAGCAAAGCTGGTGCTGAGCTTCCAGCATGGCCAGTCCAGCCCAGGCACTGGGCAGATCCCACAAAAAAAACCAATACCTTTGCTTGAGGACAACAAGCCAGAGGGAATTAATTCTAATAGACATAACTCAGTTGACAAAACAATTTAATGTACAGTTTCAAACCAAACCATTCTTACCATTTTTGTTCATATTTGAAGTCAAACTGAACAAAAAAAAATGGACAAGTTTTGTGATGTTACTGGTGACAATAAAACACAAGGTAGCAAGGTTGAATCTGCTGACACCTACTTTAAACCAATTTTTTATACTCTCACATAAGGAGGGATTACCACATATATGCTTTTCTTCACATCTTCATGCAGTATTTTGTTATTTTATTTTTAAACTCTTCCTATGATCTCAGGAGATTGCAGCATAAAATTATTTTATGACTGTTTAGTATAACTTAAACTCTGCATTTGACAAAATAACATACACCATTTCCACTGCTATCCTGTATAATGGGGAAGAGAAATAAAAGTGGGGGAAAAAAATGAGAGTGTCAACCTGTACTTAAAGAATTTTTTAGTTATGTGCAGGACTGGGACATGATACAATTCAGCAGCAGCCTCACATAACCCAGCTCATCCTACTCCTAAATAAAAGCAGTTACTCCACACAGTTCAACCCTGACCATGGAGAAGCATGGGAGAAGCATCTTTCATAGGAAATGGGTGAGAAGGTTGCTTGGAAATATGGCACATGGAAAAATCAGATCTCACAGCTCAGGAGCTGGATGGCACAACAAGGTATCTGAAAGGTGACTTGGGAGAACTTCATGTTTCACCCTCTGCTCTCGGTAGAATTGCTGCATTAATGCTGCCAGCCAAAGCTGGCTACATGACATGACAACAGCTAAAGCTGTACTATGAAGGATTCAGAGGTTCAGTTTATCTAGAAAACAGGTTTTCCATTTAAACATTGCTCATAAAACATTTGAAGTCTGTGCTCAAAGCCCTGCACTGTGAACAGAGAAACTGAAAGGGCAGATCAACCCTGGACTGTGCTGGACAGGACTCCATAGATATTACAAAGTGAAAGCCCTGCTACCCCTAAACTGACTTCTCATCAGTGTAAAAGGAAAGCTCAAATAATACCACAGCTCATGGGTTAGTGCCAGCTACAGAAACGATGACATCAAGGTTTTCCACGGAACTCTCAACATCTCGACTTTGCAGACCAGATGTGACCACATATCGGCGCCATGGTAAATCCTGTGACAAGCTTTTTCCCCACTCCCTAGAGCAGGAAATGAAACCAAAACAAATAGATTCTTCATGCAGAGGAGGACGTGAAATACAGACCATCCTCAAAATATTTCTGCAGCCCACAAAGCTCAGCTGTTTGTGCCAACAGGAAGAACCCCAGTGGACTAATTTCACCCTTGAAATGAAATGGGTGTGTTAGTGGCTCTTGTAAAGGAACTAGAAGTGGAGGCAGCATTTTACCAAGCTACTTAAACCAGTCTGGTAAAAACACACCTATTTCTACATGAAAATGAATCTCCTTCCAGTTCCAGAAGCCTTGTTCACCTGTCAGCACTGATTTGAGGCGTGTGTGTGTGTGTGATTTAACAGTTTACACAGTTATTCTGCTACTTGGGAGCAAAACAAAGACAGCAGGAAGTGACTGCTGAACCTCAGGAACTGCTTGCACTAAGGAATTCAGACACAGCCACTTTCTCGAGTGAGTGTGGAATTCCCAACAGAGTATTCTGCTGCATTTTGGATTGCTACAGAGTAAAGCTAAAGCGTTCTAGACATCAAATTCTCTATATCCTTTCCCAAAGAAGAAAAAACTGGAAATCACAGCAGAAAGGAAACTACTCGCTTCTACCATTAAAACCTGACCCTAACACCTCCTGGCAGGGGTTCTCTGTTATATTACTTGCTTACAAGTTTTCCAAAAGTCCTGCTTTACATAAAAGATATACTTGACAATTTCACTGCTGGTTTCAAAAGGCTACAATAAAATTAAGCGTGGTAAACTTTCACTTGCTGGTAACGCTAGTAAGTATCAAGCAGAATTACTCAGGCAGGATTTCCTACCTGCGCTCTCGGGTGCACCAACAGTAGCAACAGCAGAAACAATGCTGTAAAAATACCCGTTTGCTTCTTACGTGGCTGCTGAGCACGATTACTGATAACTGACAGAAGTTGTTTGGGTTTTTTTAAGGGATATCTGTAAGCTGACAAGCTGTATATCAACAGCAGCAGCCGCTTTTCCAAACTTGAGCAGAACCCTCTGGCCTGGCCTCTCCCCATGTACCCGGACGCGTGTCCGGAGTCTCCAGGGTCGTGTGGATGGTCACGGAGCCGCTGCCAGCGCCCACACCGAGGGCTCGGGGAGACCGACCCGCAGCAGAACCCCGGAGGTTCCCCCGCCTCCCTTCCCCCGGTGCAGACCAGCCCTCCGGCCCGGACAGGCGGGTCCCTGGAGGGGACTCCCATTCCTGGAAGTGTCCAAGGCCGGGTTGGACGGCGATCTGAGCGACCCGGTCTACTGGAAGGTGTCCCTGCCCGTAGCAGGGGCTGGAACGAGACGGTCTTCAGCGTCCCTCCCTGCCCGAGCTATTCCATGATCCCTGCGGACGGCGCTTCCTGCCGGCTCTCACCTCCTCGCTCTCCCCGCGGGACCCGGCCGCCAGCCGGGACACGCTCTCCAGCACCTCGCAGAACTGCTCCAGGCTCACGGCCTCGTCGCCGCGGCTCAGCCGCTCCTCCAGCCATCGCACCAGCGCGCTGTGGTGCCGCGACACGAGCGGCTCGGGCAGGGCCGCCTCCCGCAGCCGCGCCGTGGCCTCCCGCAGCCGGGCCTGCTCCAGCAGCACCTCGGCCGGCGGCAGCGCCGGCGCGGCCGCGCCGGGTTGGGGAGCGCCGGCCGCCCCCTCCATGCCCTCTTCGGCGC